>NC_056731.1:742453104-742535604 GCF_019279795.1 Protopterus annectens
AAAGGAGAAGACATTTATAGCACTGTATGATTGCATATGGAAATCTAAAATAAAAACAACTAATGCTATAACAGATAAAATTAATTTGCTTAGTAATGACTGGCTGAACATACAATTATTAAAGGAATATGTAATTACTAAAATTCAATGATTTAATGATAATAATTTTAAATAACTTCCTATACTGATAGTTTACATAAATAAATAAAACGCAGAAAAAATAAATCAAAATAACCAAAACCATGCAAATAAAATACCAAAATCTAGATATTAATGACAAATATTATGTAAATATATTTATGTTTAAAGAATTTTAGTATTCCTTTCAAGATAGGCTACTGACACTAAAGTCTAACAAATATACTATATCTTCTATATTCCAGAAAGTATATACATGGAAATGTATAAACAGAATTTTCTATACATCAGACAGGATAATAAAAATAAGTAAAAGTAATAATAATTACCATTATTGGAAATATAAATCATAATAAAAACAGAAAGTACACAACAGTTTTACAAAATAATTAAATACAATCTTTCACATACAAAATAGTCTTTCTCAAGTATGTTATAAAATCAACACAGAATTATTCCAATATATATGTTATATATATTATATATAAATATAATTATACATAATTAAAATCACATGATTAATGATGTAAGCCTCCAGATTTTAAAATCAGTTTTAAAGGGCAAGGTTCATTAAGACCTAGTTACAATTAAAGCATTTAATCTAGTTATCTATCCACATTCAAAACATTCCATTTTATTAAAAATGTTACCTTCCTAATACTATTAGCAACTATAGGCAGAACACTAAACTTAAAAGTATGCAATGGTCCCATTTTTATCACATGTTTCACTAAGGCATTTACTGAATTTGATCATTTAATATCATAAATATGTTGAGCCATTCTGTCTCTCAATCTTTTATTGGTTTTACCAACATAAAAAGCTGTACATTGAGTCCACATAGCAATGTAAAAAGGTAGTGTATTCACCATAACATTCCATCTGTGTTATCCATTTTTATTCTTCCTCAGTAAATAGCTTTGGGTCCAAGACCCAGATCCAACTCAGCTGCTTCCACCAGATCATAGGATACAAAACACTTGAGCTCTTCCTTTTATCAATAATGCTTTGCCAACCAAATATACCTCATATTGATTTTGCAGCCCCTAGATATATATAGGAATGACCTTGTAAAGAAATTAAAAAGGCAGAAAGGAAGAGGGAAGCTGGAACTCAAACAAGGAACATAGGTTCCTGTAAAACTTTTAGATTTTCCAGAAGCAAAGAATGGGGGCAGGTGGGTGGGAAGTTGAGGAAGAATGAAAATGGACAACACAGATGGAATTTTATGGTGAGTACATAGCTTTTTATCTGATGTTGTCCTTTCTGCTCATTTCCCAACTGGTGGAACAGAGTCCCAAGCTACTAGAACATTGGGTGGCCCTCATGGAAAGAAGACAGAAGAAGCATTGATCATTGAAATCACTACATTCAGTGACTATAGTGTCTTGTGTACACAGAGAACAAAGTCATAGAATATCAGGATTTGCAGGCAGAAATGAAAGCAATGTGGAAAAATGATACCCAGACAGTTCAAGCAGTAGTAGGAGCAATGAGTCTTATAAAAAAGAATCTACAGTCATATAAAGATATGTTACCGATACATGTAAGTCCATACAAATTGCAGGAGTCATTACTGGGCACATTGCAGGTGCTACAAAGAGCACTTCTGGCTAATGTCAAAAATTGAAAAACAATACTAATTTCATGAACTTTAATCATACTTTGATGTAGGAATGGGGTCCATTCCTGTCATGGTATTAGAAACTCAAAAGATTTGGAGAAATTATAATATATATAAATAAGAAGTTCAAATGTACAGGATATGAAATGGGAAGAACTAACAGCTAGAAAGACTGAAACAATGTTAAGAAAAGCTCCTAACTGGAAAACCAAGGCCTGGATGCAGTACCTAACTTCTGGCTAAAAGTATTAAAATCTTTACATGAAGATTTAGCCATGAGTAAGAACTATTTATATGCATACCCAAACAGCTACCAACCTGGTTAACAACAGGAAAAACAATGCTCCTACTTAAAAGTGAGCCTGCAAGCTATCCTAAAAACTGTAGACCAATAACTTGCCATCTGACGATGTTTAAATTATACACTGGAACTCATGCTGACAGAGTTTATAGTCATTTAGAAGAAAACTCAATTATGACAATAGAACAAAAGGGTCACAAAAGAAAGTCATATGGAACAAAGGATTATTTGTTGTTCAGTAAAGTCATAACGGAAAACTGTAAAAAGGGGAAGAATCTAAGTATGGCATGGATAGACTACAAAAAAGCATTTGACAGTATCCCACATAAATTGGATAAAACAGTGCTTAAAAATGTATAAGGTACACCCTATATTGAGCGATTATATTACCGCAACCATGAAACAGTGACAAACGACTTTGCAGTTAAGCCATGATAAAGGACAAATTATTATTCCATGGTGGCATAGTGGTGCAACAGTTAATACAGTCATCTCACTCAAAAGGTTCTCTGATTCTATTCTCGGCTGGGGTGCCTTCTGCACGGAGTCTGTCCTCCCTGCATTTGTGTGGGTTTCCTCCGGGTGCTCCGTTTTCCTCCCACTTTCCAAAGACATGTGTAGAGTGTTGCTACCCGGGCCTCCACTAAAAATAGTCTCTGTGCTAGTCTGACTTTCCCAGTCAACAAATGTTAAATAAAAAATAAATAAAAATTCAAAGGGGGATATTCTAGAGTGAATCTTTGTCACTGCTGCTCTTTTGTCTTGCCATTATCACACTAAGCAGTCTACTTAATAAATTAGGTTGTGGCTACAATTTGGCTCCCAGAAAACAACAAAGCCTAAAGACTTATCTTCTTTTTGTGGATGATTTAAAAATGCACAGTTCATCAGATGAGGAACTGAAAGCACAACTGCAAGTGCTCAAAACATTTTCAGATGATATAAAAATGTCATTTGGTCTTGATAAATGTGCAAAAGCAACCTTTAAAACAGGATAGCTACAGCTCCAAGAAAACATCAGTTTGGGACAGGAATGTGATATAAAAGAACTTGAGTAAGAGAGAATGTATAAATATTTGGGAATTGATGAATGATCAACAAGAAAACATGAACAAATTCAAATAAAACTTAGTAAGGAATATTTTAGAAGACTAAAATTAATACTGAAAACAGTGTTGACATCAAGGAACAAAGTCCAAGCTATAATTTAATTTGCTCTTCCTGTCCTAACTTACAATTTTGGACTAATTGACTGGCCCCAAAAGGGGTTGGATTGGTTGAACAGGAAAACAGGCAGGATGCTTCATGCTTATCAAATAATTTATAAAAAATCAGTGTATACCAAGATTATATATTTCCTGTTCCAAAGGAGGTATGGGCTTCCTCAAAACTGATTACATGTATAGATCTGCAGTCATAGTACTGCATACTAATGTCACAAGACCCAAATGTAGTGAAAGTTTTAAAACCTGAGGAGAATAAGTCTAAGATGACTTCCCTGCTTAGTTTAGCAGAAGCATATTGGTGTCAAGCGGGAATGGAAATCAAACCAGAAGTTGATAAAAATCAAGTAGCAACTGAATGTCCCAAAAACAGAAGAAAGACTATAAGGTGAAGGATCAGATGAGAACGCAAGAAATATGAAAAATGCATAAATGTAGTTGCAAGTCTAGAAAACTCTTGGAACAACCTCATGTTTATCAGGATCGAACACAGGAATGGTTAAGGAGAGGTGAATTTAAACCAAAAGACAAAAGGTTAATACTGATAGTCTAAGACAGTGGACTACATACATGTTGGCTTATAAAGTCCATTGAACATGTTGGAGAAACAGACAAATGTATGTTGGAAACAGTTGCACATCTTGTTGCTGGTTGTGATATGTTAATGGCAGAAGCTCCATATACTGAAAGGTATAATAATAAAGCAAGACTGTAGCATTGAGGATTGTGAAAACATTATAATATTGAAGTAGCTGAACATGAGCCACAAAGCATTATAGAAAATGATGAATTTTATATCACATGGAATAACCCATTACCAACAGTTCAAAAAAATAGATGCGAGAAAACCAGACTAGTAGTCCACAAAAAGAAGACAAAAGAAGCATTGATCACTGAAATTACAACATCAAGTGGCTATAGTATCTTGCGTACAGAAAGACAGAAAGCATAAAATACCAGGATTTACAGACAGAAACTGGGGCAGTGTGAAAGAAGAATACCCAGACAGTTACAATAAGTAGTAGGAGCAATGGGTCTTATAAAGAAGAATTTGCAATCTTACTTCGATATGTTACCAATACATGTAACTCTGTATGAAATGCAGAAGGAGTCATTACTGGGCACATTTTGGGTGTTGCAAAAGGCACTTTTGGCTAACATCAAAGATTGAAACAATGCTAATTTTAGAATCTTTAATCATACTTTGACTTAGGAATGGAGTCTATTGAGATAAAACCAGAGTTGTCTATGCACATCCAATAGATGGAGCATACAGTCTCCCATACATGAAAAGTTTAGAAAGAAAACAGGTAGATTAATGACCTGGTTTATGTTGTACTCAGAAGCTATGTTAGGAAAGAAAGATGGGATGGTCTGCAAAAACACCCTTTCTTTGTGAAAAAAACAGGTAAATAGGTTTAGAAGATAGAGCCTAGAGTTCAGCCACTCATCTAGCTGATGTGATGGCAACCCAAAAAATGGTTTCCAAGACAAAAATTTTAGATCTACGCTGGCTGATGGTTCAAAGGAAGTCTGGATTAAGGCCTGAAGCATAATAGTTAAATCCCAAAGAGGAGTAGGATCCTTTAACAGAGTGCTAAGTAAAAACGCTCCTCTGAGAAAGGCTTTACCTTGTTTAGAATACGCTAAGGTAGAGTTATTTTTGGCAAGATGGAAATCAGAAATGGCAACCAACTGAATTTTAATAATTGAAAAACTAGCCCCTTCATTGAAAACTGAAGCTAAAAATTCAAGGATAGATGGCACAGGTATTGAAAAAGGATCCAGGTCCTTGCTAAGGGCCCAGAAAATAAATCTCTTCCATTTACTTTTGGAAAACCATCTAGCAGAAGCTTATTCAGAAGATAGCAAGGTATGATGGAATCGGGAGGAGATCTTGGGCTGTCTAGCATCAATGGAACTGGAGAAAACATGCAGTCAGTTTGAGGTCTGTTAAGTTCAGATGAGTCACACCTGTCAGGGTAAGACAGGAGGTCTGGAGTGGGATCCAGTATCCATGGCAGATGTAGAAGTTGAGAACAGAAGAAGGGGAACCAAATCTGACAAGGCCAGAAGGGAGCAATGAGGATAACTGTGCTCTTCAATTGGAATGCTTTCTGTAGAAATTTGGTGATGAAAGGTAATGTTGAGTAAGCATAAAGAAGACTAGAGGGCCAGTCATGAACTAGAGCATCTCTCGATGACTCCCCCAATGGATGATCAGGACAAAGAACCTGCTGCACTTGTTGCAGAGAGGAGAAGTGAATAGATCACAGCATGGTTGGCCCCATTGACAGATAATCCTCTCCACCACTTTGATATTGAGAGACCACTCATGAGGCAACAGAATGGACCTGCTTAGTTTATCCACAATCACAATGGATTTCCCCAGAATGTGCATTGCTATTAGAAAGCAAACAGAAGAGATCGCCCATTGCCACACTTTCATTGCTTCTCAACAAAGTGGATAAGATTTGGTTCCTCCCTGTTTGTTGATGTAAGAGACCAGTGACATACTGTCCATCTAAATGGCAACCCTACCGGATAGGAGAGTGTCTTGAAAGGCCTGCAGTGGTAGGAGAACTGCTCTCATTTCCACAGCATTGATATGCATCTCAGCATCTTTGGTGGACCACATACCTTGGACTGTCCTTCCCAAGTAGTGCCCCCCAATCCAGTTGTGAGGCATCCGTGGTCACTGTGGCTGTGGGCAAGGGGAAAACAAAAGGATGACCTTTGTAGAGTTCATTCAAATTAATCCACCAATGAAGATACCTTTTGCATGGTTGTGTGGTGTTGACTGGAGCAGTTAAGGGATGTTGAAGAACGGACCATTGAGACAACAGCATCCCTTGAAGTATTTGCATGTGAAACCTTGCCAGATGAACAAGGGTGATAGCTACCATGGATCGCAAGGCTTGTAAAACTAATCATGTTGGAAGAGAAGAATTTTGTATTACTTTCCTCACCTGGGATCTTAATGTCTGAATTAGAGTACAGGGAAGAGAGGCAATCTGACTTTGTCCTGATGAGCACCTATGAACTCCAGACTCTGGGTAAGCATGAGTTGCAGTTTGTTGTAATGTAAAAATCCAACCCTAAGGCATAAAAACATGGCAGAATTTTTTTTAAAACTGTAAAAGTTTAATAAAACAAAAAAAAATGACGGTTAGCCCTTTCACACAAAGTGCTTCTTCAGACCATAAAAACTAAAATGAAACAACATCATTAAATAGTATGAATAACTGAGCAATTAGAGAACAAGCAGCAATTAATTAATGTTGACAACCTCTAGATTTCAGCAGAGGTTTTAAAGAAGCCTTCTCATTTAAACCGGGTAATTTATCAGCTTGTAAACTGACTATCCAGTGTAGCTCCCTTAACTCTGTAAAATTTCTTATATCACCTCCACGTTGTGTTTGATGGATTACTTTTATTACTCTAAAATTAAAAATATGAATGGCACTGGTCAATAATGTATGCTTGGCTAGAGCACTTCTGATACCCCCCACCCGAGTACTGTATAAATGCTCTCTTATTCTTTCATCTAATGTATGATTACAAGATCTATGAGCTCATCAAAGGCCTCCAGGAACACCAATTCCTCCTGGCAGGGGGTATCAGAGGACCAACCACCTTTTTGTTTCAGGAGCTCTAGGATATCTTCAAAGGAGATGTCTTCAGGTGGAGATCTGGGGGACCCCTCCCCTTCATCATAACCAGTGTCCTCCATGAGAGATTCCTGATGGGATATAGGTATCTCCTCTTACACATTCTATTCTGAGGGACGTCCTCAGTGGGATGTTCTGGGGAAATATCAGAAGAAATGAAGATGTCCTGGGCTGGCTGAACTGGTATAATGGGCAGATGAGGCTTAAAGCAGAGAACTTGAAGAGGCAAAGTTGTCTGATCCAAAGGGTACAGAGTTGCTCTTTCTTTAGACAAAGAGAAAGCCCTCTCCACAACCTCAAATGCAGAACATCTAGGGGAATCAGTAGTTGATAGCAAAAGAGCCAGCAGTTCCCAAACCATCGGCTCTTGCAACCTCACCAGCACTCATCTCAAGGAGAAAGCTGGACCCGAGCTGTCCAACACCAAAGTCTCGAGTGGAAGAGATGGCTCCAAAACTCCTGAGTTAATCCCAACCCCCCAGACCCAGTGCAGACACTTTGGCTCGGAGAGTCCTGCAGCTCTAAAAGGCTCAGGATTGGGCAACACAGGAAAGCCACCAGAGTTGAAGAACAGACTGTCTTTGGATCCAGTGAGGACACCCCCGAGGTCTCAGAACTGAGAAGTCCAAAACAGTGGGTTGGATCAGAGAAAGAGATACTAAGGAGGAAGTGGACTAAGGTTGGCTCACAGATCCAGTGTGAGTTGGAGCCAGGAGTACCCCCATCTGGATCTGTGCTCTAAGAAATTTCCTCATCATCCTATCCACATCAGCTTCAGCTTATGGAAAATCTAAGAGATGATTTGGAGACTTGAGGTCTGGAATGCCTACAGGGAGATCCCTCCAAGAAAGGTGAAGGGAGCAGTGAAGTAACCAGATCAGGTAAGAGTGGAGGAGATTGGATCTGAGGACACCTAGATTTAGAACCAGTTGGATCCAACTTTTTGTGCATTTTAAAAGGAGGCCCTGATGAAGGAGCCACCAAGGAAGAACACTTCAGTGTCCTCTTGCACAATTCTTTTTCCTTGGTCACTGAATTTGTCTTCCCTTTGTCTGATTTTTTTTAGATGGTGTTTCAGACCCAGCTAATGAAGTAGAAGAGGAAGAAGGAAGGAAGCCCATCAAGACTAATTTATTTCTACAGTCAATAAGATCTCTAGAGTTAAAAGTGGAACAGACAGAACAATCTGCATCTAAGTGTGTGAGTCCTAAGCCATAAACACATTTCCTGTGGGCATCTGAGTTGGGAAGCTTATGCCCACAGGTACTTTACTTTTTAAAACCAATTGGCTTGACAGCCATTATTATCAAAAAAGAAAAACTACCTAAGGAACTAGGAACAGAGAAACGTTTTTTGGAACAAGGTAAAAAAAGAAGAGTAAAAAGGGAAAGAAAGAGGGAAGAACTGCCAACAGTGGTAGAAAGGAAGTACTGTAAAGAGAAATCTTAAAAGGAGGGGAAGAGTACTAACAATGGTACTTTAAAGAGGTACTAAGAAATCAGTAGCTAAAGACAGTACGAGAAACTGTTTAATAATACAGAAAAAATATGTGAGAGAGGCAGGAGAAAAAGATAAATATAATTCAGAATTCTTAACAGTAACTCATGAAAACTGCTAAATATATCTCCAAAGCTCGAGAACAACAATATCTGCAGCTGAAGCTATATGGTGGCAAATGAGATCTGAGGTATGTAAGGTTGGCAGGGCATTATGGGTAAAGGGAGGAGCTTGAGAATTTTTGATCTAATAATGTGGTAGAAGCAGCTGAGTTAGATTCGAGTCTCAGATCAGAACCCATCAGTTGAGGAATCTTCAAAAGGAACTTTGACGATTGGATGGGAGAAAGGAAATTCACACTGGGGATCACATCAGTTGCCCTGCAAGACAGGGGTCCAGGAAGTAAATAGTGTGGGAAGAAATAGCCAGGGAATTATTATGGCTAGGCTTGTATAGGCCCTAGCCTAGTACCAACCTATGAACATATGAATCTATGAATGAAAAGGACAAGATCAAATACTGCTTTAATAGATTCACTATCAGCACACTGAAAAAAAATAAAAGTTTGACCCATATTAGGATGTTTAAAACTGTTGATTTAAGCAATGTATTGACAGTAATTATACTTCAGACAGTAAAATGTCCCTTTATGAACAGAACACTCCTTCATATAATACCTATGTCTACTTTGTGATGATCTATAACAAAATTGTCTTCTAAAGTTCAGCTTGTTCTTAAAGACAATTCTAGGAGAGGGACCTATAAGTTTCTTTAATATCTTGTGAAACCACTAATATGATCAATTCAATTTCAAAATATTAAATACTGATTTATAATTGCTAGTGTATGTCACGATATAGGATAAAATGATGTTACAAGTGTTAGTACATTCTTCAATAGTAGTTCTTTCAGCAGTAACCCTAAAATAAGGACACATAACTATTTTCATGTACTTGTTTAATTTCATTCAGAGCATTATAGATCTCATCATATTTATAACCACATGCTGAAAAAATCATTAATCATCGATGGATGGAAAACCATATTATCAGTGGTTAGCCTGGATAACCAGCAAAACTGCCCTTTTAAAATATTCCTCTGTATATAACAAAGGTGCATACTTTTACAAAGTAAATAAAAATTATTTTTAACATCCTTTTTAAATATTTTAGTAACTAATTTAACTTCAATAATTTTATATATATATTAATATCTAAACAATCAATTCCAATGTTAGAAGAATTAATTTCAGAACTTAAAAAAGTTGTAGTAGCATTTAAATATCCAACAAATCTATCAAGTTCAATAGCATCAGATCCCCACAGCAAAAAGATGGCATTCACAAACCTTGCATAAAATAGAACATAGTCACTAAAATTATAACTAACAAATATATTTCTAGATTCTCATGCATACATGACCAGGTTTGCATACATATTTGTTGTTTAGTCAAAGACAGAATGGTTTCAGTAAAGTGTTTATTGAATGAGTCAGCAATACGGCTGGAGTAAGGGGGAGTGGTACGTGGGGGGTGCTACTTAACTTGGTGGAGAATGGAGTTTACTGTGGACTAGAACTGCCTATGGTTGTGATGGGAGGAGTTTAGGGCAGACTGATAATATTGGGTTTTATCTTCTTTTATTTGCTTTTTGACCTTATTGTGCAACTCTAGGAATGACTGTCTAGAGGGGGGGGGGGGTTGTTAAGTGCCAGTGCTCCAGGCCTTATCTCTGATTTTCATTAGTGCCCTGGTGCTTTTTTGGAGCCAAGGGGAGCACTGGGTTTTGACTTTAGGATGTTTAGGAAGGTGCTATTGAAGAAGTGGACATCTTCATCCAGACTAAGGTACTTTAGTGGTGTGCAATCAATTTTTTGAAGAGATGAAATAAAGGAGAGAGGGTTAACATTTACCCTATTTTGGGTTTGCCTATAGATGATGGGTTTAGCACAATTTAAGTGGTGTCTCAGAAGGAATGTTGGAGTGTGATCACTGAGGCTGTCTGGTAAACAGCCAGGTAAGTATGAGTGAGGGTCTTTATTGACTAATATCCATTTGAGAGTAATATGTTTGTCAGAGATTTTATTTATCTGGATAGATGATTGAATTACTTGGGAGAAACCATGAAAGTTTATGTGGTGGGCTGGGTGACTGTTACTACAAGATAGCCAGTTGATATTAAAAATCACCTAGGATTACGGTTTCCTGGAGTAGGGAATGGTTAGCCCAGTTCAGGAGGTTTTCCAGAGGTAGGATGTTTTGACCAGGTGGGAAGTAGCATCCTATGATATTGATTGTTTTATTAGGGTTTAGTTTGAGGTTGGCATATAGGATTTCTAAATTTCCAATGTGAGGGGCAGATGTGTTAAGGATCTGGACGTTGAGGTGGTGATTAAACATTAGAGCCACACCACCCCCTTTCTTAGATAGTTTTTCTGCTTGAAGAACGTTATAACCTGTTGGGAGTATTTCCTCACTTTTGATGTGAGGTTTGAGCCAGGTTTTTGGTCAGAATGAGAATATCAGGAGAGTATAAAGCTATTTTGGCATTTAGGTCATGGGTTTTATTAGTTATGCTTCTGATATTAAGACACATGAAGAGGAGGTCAGATGGCTTTCTGTTGGATGTTAGTTGTTAAATATGTTGTTAAATTTAAAATTATACATTAGAAAATTGAATCTAATGCACATTATGAAAGATATAACTTTTAAACCGTTCCATTCCAGTAAACCGTCTGCTTAAAATCCAGCCTTGCATTCTACTTTGAAAGTTTTTGAACGTTTTTGTAAAAGGGACGTTAGGTCCACGTTAAATACGAAAACTGTTTCTCCTTATTTTAACTTGGATAGAGAAGAAAGAAAAGTATTGTCAGATATCAAGAATGAGAAAAATGTGCGTTTTATGAAAGCAGATAAGAGGGGAGGCATGGTTATTATGAATGTTTCTAATTACAATACGGTGACTGAAGAAATGTTGTATAACAAGGATGAGTATCAGGAAGTATCTTATGATGAAATAACTAAGGGTTACAAGTATATACAACATTGTTTACATAACCATCTTATGAACGGTGATTTAAGTGTTAAAATTTATGATTTTTTGTGTGTTGATAATCCCGAAGTGGGTGTGCTTTTTGGTATACACAAAATTCATAAAAACCCTTTAATCCCCATTTTAGGCAATAGTTTTGGCTTCTGGGAGTATCACAGAAGGAATTTCATTATTCTTGTATTCCGGTTTTAACCCCTTGGTTCAAAAATTACCCTCATATATTAGTGATTCATGGGATTTTTTAAATCAAATTAGACTTTTTTCTCTTAATAATGACTATGATGATAGTGGCTTTTTATGTTTACAACGGATATAATGTCTCTGTTCACAACAATTCCTCAAAAAGATGGTTTAGAGTTTGTTTTGAATTGTTTGCATAAGTATACCTTGATGAGTGACTAAACTGTATATTGCTTTGTTAGAATTGTTGTTGGACAATAATTATTTTATATTTAATGCCATGTTTTATAAACAACTCAAAGGAGTTGCTATGGGTGCTACTGTAGCTCCGGGTTTTGCAGGGCTGGTTTTAGGTTGGTGGGAGAAAGAGATTTTACCCACCATTAGTCACTTTTCTAAAATCATTTTCTATCGATGGTTTATTGATGATTTATTTTTTATCATAAAAGATTCTGCCACCTCTCATGTCCAATTTTTGGAAGAAATGAATGCCAGTTGCAAATTTTTATCTTTTACGTCTGGTGAGATAGGGCATAGAGTTTGTTATCTGGATGTGGAATTATCATGGGATAATCATGCCAAAAATATTTCAGTAGAATACATAGGAAAAATACTTTTGTTAACAGTTATCTTCATTTTAAGAGTAATCACCTTGGCTTTATGAAGAAAAATATCCCTAAAGGCCAGTTTATTAGGGCATCCCATATGGTTAGTAGAGATACAGATTTTAATAATGAAATTGTTTCCATAACAAATTTGTTTCTTGATAGGGGATATCCTTCAGAATTATTATACAAAACAGTTTAGGAAGTCATTAATAGACATATTACTGATTTTTTGCCTATATTTTTGGAAGACTCCAGTAGTAAAAAAAAACTTTAAATGACAAGCACAGTTAGGCTAGTGTGTTACCTAGATTCTGTACAGATATGACGGTTGATAGCAGCATGATTAGGTCTATTATTCAGAACAATTGGAAAGTCATAACGGGTAATAGTGACCGATTTCATGTTTTAGGGGGGACACCATATTTAATTTATAAGATGAATGGTTGTATCAAAAGTATGTTAGAGACTTATGATACTTATGTCCCTTTTCCTATTACTTATAAACCTAATGGTTCTTTTAAATGTAATAGTTTTAGTGCTTGTAGATATATTCATGAAGGGCCATACCTAATTTTGAATCATGTACCTTATACTATCAGCATTCCGGGTAGTTTTTTTGTAGTAAAAATAATATTGTTTATATAGCCTTGTGCTCTTGTTGTCCCTCATTTTATATAGGCATGACTACTAGGAGCCTTAGTAAATGAATTAAGGAGCATTATTATGAAATAAGAACTAAGGATGATAACAATGCTCTTTATATTCATTCAGTGTTATGTGCTTCTTACAGAAAATTCACTTTTACAATTTTAGATCATTTTAAACAGAACTTGAGAGGTGGCAACCTTAAAAATAGTGTAGAGAGAAAAGAGACAGAGTGGGAAATTAAGCTCACAGCAGATAGACGCCCAGGTTTAAATGATGTGGTTAATAGAAAATGTTTTTTATTACATAGGAAACTGACTATTTAACACTTTATAATATAATATAGGGTATAAGTATAGTATTTTAGATATAATTTGTTCATTATAGTATGTTAATTGTTTGATTGAATTATTGGTTGCAGTGATCTAAGTTGATGGTTTATGGCAATTATGAGAAGATCTGAGTGTACTGTACTTGTTTTTCTGAAGAAGTCCAATGAAAGCATTGATTAAAATATTTTATGCTAAAGTCATTACTAGTTCATTCTTTGAAGCTGCCAGTGTTTTTGGTTTAGTTTATTTTGTTGGTTATGCTGGTTTCATTGGGAATCATCTGTTATTAGGTCTTAGGATGTACTATGATATTATTGTTAGATTTAAGCATATTCAAAGCTGGATACTTGTCCTTAGTGAAGTTATAGAATTTTTTATAACATTTTGTGAAAAAAGAATATATATATCAGATTCACATTTAAGTAAAAAAACAAGCACAAGCAGTAGATGTAAAGTCATAAATGTACTAATTTTTCCAAAAGAAATGTTAATAGAGACATTACTAGATTTTACAGGAAATAACTACATTAAAATTAAACTCCTAACAAACACTCTTAATTCAGTAAGTATTTCAACTATGTCACATTTTTCTGCAGATATAAATGAAAGTCCCTTTTCTAAGATACTTAACTCACATCTACTTAGCTCATAGGCAGAGATACTACATAGTAAAGTCAGCTGATGCTCATTCATGACCTACTTCTCATTTGCAGTCTGTTGATTCTTCCCTTTTCCCTTCTTCACTATGATCTGTAGACGCACTTTGTGGAAAAGGGTGTTATAAAACAGGCTCTCAATGGTGGGTAATCTATGCCACATTATCAACATCAACAGTATCTGAGTGTGATGGAATATGTGCATCACATTACAAGAAGTCAGGTCTTTTGTAGGGGAATGATGTTCAGATGTAATACAAGATGTTACATGAACTTGTTGGGCACCTAAAACTTGCCATTCTTTAGGCCAACTAAAAATATGACCTTTAGAAAAATCAGACCGGTCAAGTCCTAGCTTCCATTTCTTGGTCGCAATCAACCTTCGTTCTAACACATACATACTGGAAATGAAAGAAGGATTTGAAGGCAGACCAACATCATACTTTTGTAAACTGTCTAGAACATGACAAATTGCAATCGTTTTGTCAGGAGTTGTATACAGATAATTGTACCCAGACAGTCCTTTATTACATAATATTCCAGTTTATATATGTAGTAGTCATACTCAACATCCTTTTTTGTTGTGTGTTTGTAGTAGCAAGAAAGTTAATAATAAAATGGATGA
This sequence comes from Protopterus annectens, assembly GCF_019279795.1. Lineage (NCBI taxonomy): Eukaryota > Metazoa > Chordata > Ceratodontiformes > Protopteridae > Protopterus > Protopterus annectens. Next base: position 742,467,655 of record NC_056731.1, read on the forward strand.
CAGATAATAAAACAATGTTTACTGATTTCATTTGTTTTTTTTTTCAAATTTGCAAAGTGTTAGATTAAGGCAGATATATTAAGGTCTCAAAATAAATTACAAATTGCAAACAATGAATTCTGGCCAAAACGTTTGTCTTTATTAATTTGATATGAAAGTGAAGCTTCTTCAAATAATTTTAACATGTTCCATTAATATATTAAAAAGATAATTACTAAAAATTTAAATTAATTGCTGTTGTTGCCTTTATGGTGGCCCTTCCAATCAACTCTTGCAAATAGCATACCCAGTGCAGGGAATTAGGAGGATCAAAACAGATGTGAGGGAGCTTGATGGTTGGCAGTGATGGAGGGAAGCAGAACATTAAGAAAAAGTTCAGTTCATCAGTATTATGACTACAATATTTTACGGAAAACAAAAGGAGCAATTGCCATTCAATGTGGTGCAAGGAGCTGGTCCCACTTTGTATGAGAGGAACTGAGTAAAGAAGCTTATGTTACACTGGAAACAGATAAAAGTCTAAGAGTTAAACTGTGTTGAATAAGGTGAAGTCTGTCAAACAAGTGCTGGAAATGCATACTGAAGTGTTTTAAAAGGAATTGTGCAGGAAGTATGGTAAAATAGATACTTACTTTGTGAATTCCAATGTTTCGCTAAAGATCTGCAAATGTTAACCCCTATCATTTGGAATGAAAGAAGAGCTGAATACGTTTGAGACAGAGGGTTTAAGATGACCACATAGAACAAACCATTGTTGACACTGTTTGGTGGCATGTGAGACTGCTCACCATGTTGACCGTACACATCCAGAGATGCAAAATTGGTTAATTTACTAGTCAACAAGTTCTAAATGGGCAAGAATTCAACTTGTCAGTTTAACCTCACTGATTCTGTATTCTTTGGTTTCCTTTTCTCCATAGAAAATCACACTGGCAATTATAACAGTGTGTGGTCTTCTACCTTTTCCCCATGTTTGTGCAAACATAGTATTGGTTGCTCTCCCACACAGAGAGGGATATAGGAAAACTTCATCCTGCAAAACACTTTTTAAATAAGTTTTATTGATCAAACGGTTCAACCAGTTGTTTTTGTCCATTTGAACCTTCACTGAGTTTTATCTTGATGAGATGCAAGGGAACCTAATCATCTTGTCAGTATATGTTGTCACACTGAATACGGAATGTCAAAAGGACATGCAATGCATAAATTCTCTACAGAATTCCATTAATAGAAGTTACTGATAAAGGAAGAGAAAATACGATAAAGTATATATGCTCTAATATATAATGTAGGATAATTTTCAAGAAACACAAACCCAGCAACACAGCCAGTGACGATGTGGGAGAGAAGTGTTCGTAAAATATCTACAAAATCATCTCTGCACTGTGAAGGAGTCATACAGGAACAGACTCTATGCATTGCTGAATGCTATTACCATATACCACACTGGCCCCAGTGGATCCTTTTTCAAGGCATGACTGATTTCATTAAAGCAGCCAACTGAGATTACAAAAAAATGTAGGCCATAACAAAGCCACCTATTGATTTTAAACATTTGTAACAGAATATGACAGTTCTTGGAAAATTAGTATACTAAGGCAGCTGCCAAACTTTGCTCTGTGCCAAGGGCAGGATCATCAGTGTGTTGTATCAGAAATAAAAATAATATTGTTTCTATTATAGTTGTTTCTATTACAATTCTGCTCCACTTCTCATACTTTGCATGCAGACCTTGGCAAACATGCAATACAGAACTCAGAGAATCTGGATATTATCCATCCTAAATAGATACTAGACCCAAAAGAGTGAACTGAGACATGCTGATACTGCAGATAACTTGTACAAATGTTAAATGTTGCTGTTATAAACTTAGAAAGTTACTAGAGTAACACGGTTTGTGTTAACATACATTTTTCTGAAGAATTCGAAGTCTGAAACTCAATATGTCATTATTTAGTGACTTCAGTCCTCAGTTAATTCCAGTGATTCACCTGAAAACCATAGATTTTCTGAGGAACACACCAGAAACATGAGACAAAAATCTGGACATCCTGTAAAAATCTGGACAATTGAGAAGTATGTAGACTACACATCTTTAGTCAGAAAAAAAGATGGCATGATGTCTGTAATGTTATGAAACTGTAGGTGCATTAATGCCCTGTGCAATCTGAAGGTGGGAAGATTTGTGCTGATGTCCTTTTAAACATATTTATTTCTACAATGTTTCATGCCAACAAGATGTCCTGTTTGGCTGAACCACATTAATTCAGTTTGCAATATGAATCATGTCGAGTCTGAGGACTATTTTTAGCAAGGCTAGACTGCATGTTTTGCAGTGTTTGACTAATTGTGCTAAAGTGTCCCAAAAACTGCAACACTGGCACTTAATGCAAAGAAAAATGATGATTAAATAAAAGAAAGTACCAACAGTCTTCACATTCTATCATAAAACATTTAGGACATAATTTGTAAATTTCTAATGTCAGTGCAGAATTACATAATTTTAAGTTTTCTAATGTCAGTGTAGGTCTGAGTCAGACTGTCACTAGTTACACATCACAGGACCTTCCATCACAGTTACATACATATTATATTACTTACAGATAAAATGCAGTTTAATGAAGTCACAATATAGTTCAGTAGAACGACCTTCCTTCTTTAAGAACATGCTTGGGCCTCCGATGAAAAAATTAGGCTTGACATCCTTACTGTTTACAGCTACATAGTTTGTACACAAAGTCTAGTCTTTTATTCATGTAAATATTAAAGTGAGTTACAATGTCTAGGGCACCGAGGAGGACCTGATTTATGAATATCATCACATTCACAAACATGCAGAGATACTGCTGGTATCAAGTGTCTAATAAATAGCCAACTGGTGCAATACAATACAAACTTATGACTAAAACTGTAGTATCCTAGCAGCTAGAAGCAATGCAGTATTACTCATCTAGTCCACTCACCTGATCTGTTCCACAGCATGTGATTTTGTGACGTCAGTGGTTCTTCTGTCTCTCTATACCGAAGATAATTTTCAGTACAACAGAAAATCTTTACCAGTATTATTTGTCCCTTGTAGTTGGAGAATGTTTCACCTCAGTATACTTTGGATGTTTTGCTGCGTCTATGTTATCTTATCGAAGTTTCAGAATATTGAATCTGATTTGGTCGACACCATATCACCGAATTCTGAAACATCGAAAGATTAAAAAAAAATGCCTAAAAACAAAAATAAATAAAAGCTTACCTTTGCAAGCAGGGGAGTAAGTCCCTCTGGCCCCCCCACACACCCCCTACTTAAATATACCAACTCCGAGACAGCACTACATTGAACTAAACGGAAATCTCCCCTTACGGAGATTTCCGTTTAAACATTCAATGTTTTTTGCTTTCGCTAATCTGGTGCCGACAATATCAGCTTCAATACTGTCGGCCTTCGACAACGTGAAGTAGACCCGTTTGCTAGTATTGAGTAAATTACCCCTGCAAACAACATGCACAAACTGCGTGTCATGCTTTCCATCTTACAGGTTGCCATTTGTAGCATCTGTTCAGCAAGACAGGCAGCTTTATCCTAACATACAATATAAATATTAAAGGCATTTCTAAATAGAGATCTACTTGGTTCTCAAACAGTGTCACTTATTCAGCAATTGAAAAATAATGGAAAAATTAATTTTCTTTTCAGTCCTTTGCTTTTAGGCACCATTCACAAGGTTCCAGGCCTAATGTAAAAGGATAAGATGGTTCTAGAGGTAGAGCTTGATGCACTGTGTAGAAGATAGTTTATCCTTTTACCTCTTTTTCACAAGAATTATTCTACCAAAATACTTCAAGGAATTTCCATTGGCTCCAGTACATGGCACAACTTACTCCTTTTTCCCTTCCCCTTTCTTCTGTCTGCCACCAAGAAATCTTCTCAAGGTGTGTGTGTGTGTGTGTGTGTGTGTGTGTGTGTGTGTGTGTGTGTGTGTGTGTGTGTGTGTGTGTGTGTGTGTGTGTGTGTGTATATGGGGGGTGGTGGAGAAATGCTCTTTTACAGCACAATTTTCATATTGATTTCCATAAACCAGTTCTATTTTACAAACAAAGTTAAAAATACATGACAAAATGGGTTCCCTCTGTTTCAGAATTCAAGAGACACTGCTCAATGTCTTTCCATCTCCAAAGAAGGATGAAATATTCTAGAAGCCCATTTGGAACTATCTTCCCTCAAAAAAAAAATCTTGAAGTAATGATGATCCCTCTCCAGTCATTTCTCTCTCTAATGGTCCAGACAGTTTGGCTAGCTATTCTAGATCTAAAAGTTGCTTATTTCATGCCCAATTTTTCTGACTCATGAGAAGTTCCTCAACTCAGCTTTGCATATGTGTTTTTTTTAAATCAATATCTTTTAGACTTACAATTGCTCTCAGGTTATTTCCAAAATATCTAGCCAAAGCAACCATGACCCTTAGAGAGAAGGGGAATACATGTTTTCTCGTATTTAGGCAACTTTCTGATTCAGGCATACTTCAAGTAACACTTAATAGACAGTTTCCCTTCTTACATTCAGTGGGAGTGAGACAGATCAATATAGTAAAGGAACCAGAAAGTACAGTTGTGTAAATAAACTTACCATAACAGCAGATGTTCAAATGATCACTTCTGCAGTAGCCTATGCTATATGGGTTATATCCTACATAGCTTCCAAAGCTTCAGGGCACCTACTTCTAGAATCCAACTCTTTCCAAAAAGGTATAGATGAAGCCAGTGCTACAGTATAGTGGCCTTGACCCTGCCAGGAATAGTTTTTTGTGGTGAATATAACAAAAGGTAATAGCCTTAGACAAACATTTGGAAATAGTCGTACTGATACAGGTTGCCCCTTCTTCTTACTGTCAGTAGAAATGAACAACCAATCCAAAGATCTAAAATATTTAGTTCTGTCAAGTTAGTACCTGAGTTGTCAGTGGACATCCAAGGTATGGAGTATCCTTTCTCCTTCACTTTTAGGATCAGTAAAAAAAATGGAGGAATGGATAGTTTGGCTTAAAGTAAACTCAGATACCACTTCAGGAAGAAAAGAAGGATTAGTTCTAAAAGAAACCTTGTCTCTGCAGAAAACAATATAGGGTAGACTCACCATATGAGCTTGCATCTCAGATACCCTTGTTGCAGAAATCAGAGCAATCAGTAAAACTGTTTTCCATGTTAAAAACCCGAAGTCAGCCAGGTTAGCTGGTTCAAATAGAGCACATGTTAGCTTCCCAAACACAAAATTAAGATCCCAAGGAGGGTCATTAGTTTTCTTAGAGGCTACTTATGTAAACACCCTTTCAAAATCATTTGGACATTAAAATGCATCAACCGATGAGGCTCCATGAGCAGACATGCTAAAATGTTTTGAAAATAGATCATCTAGTTAGTGATAAACTGGGGAGACCTCCGAAATGTGTTTATAGGAAGGGATTTTCTTTTAAGCAATTATTGGAAAAGAATGACACCAAGAACAATGTTACTTATAGAAGTAAGGGTAACTTTAAGTGCGGTAGATGTAGTGTTTGTCACTTGATTAATGTGACGGGTGCCGCATTTAATTTAGCTGGAGTCACTGTTAGGGTTGGTGCCCATTTTGATTGTTACAGCACAAGTGTCATGTATGCGGCTATGTGCACACGGTGTCCAGCCTTTTATATTGGGAAGACTTGCAGGGCATTAAGAGACCGCATTATTGAACATCAGTCTGATATCAGGCTAAAGAAAAAGACCAATGCCCTGTACAGGCACATTGACACTAATAGTGGGCATCATTTTAAGTTTTGTGTGGTCCAGCAGTTTTTGGTAGATAGATTTGGAAGGAAACTGGACGTGCACTTAGATATAGGTGAGATGAAATGGCAGTTGAAACTTAATGCATTGGAATTCCCAGGCATTAATGACTGCATTTCTATTATGCCCATTTTAAAATTAAAGAATATATTGGGGTGAACTAGCTCATATTTATATTTGATATGGTGGTGCTGCGGTAGCGTTGTCGCCTCACAGTTAGACGTTGCCCGTTCGATTCTCAGTTAAAGCGTCTACTGTGTGACGACATGCGTGAATGGGCGTTCCTTCGTTAAAGGTTGTGCGTTAGGCCCGGCAAGCCAGCATGTAAAACTCTACTGCCAATCATTAGCGGACGGAGTTCGCTGTGACTAACCGGGAAAAGCCGAAAGACGCACACATATCAATACAGCATGTATACACTCAGCAATTAGATTGTTTTGTGTTTTTCATGATTAATTTTAATTTTCAGTTTAATTGGAGCACTTTAGTCATATTTGGCAGAACTAAATATCAAATTTAATTTTAATGTTTTATTTTTAAGTTTTACTTTGATGTTTATACTATTATATTAGGGTCTGGGGTTGTGCTTATTACTATGTATGCTGGCCTTCATATTGAATCAATTATATTCATTCATAATATATTATGTTAATTAAGTTATTATTCAATTGACTAGTGATGATGTCATTTTTAAATGTGTATATAAGGTTGTTCTTTATTTGTATTAAGGTGTGTTCTGATGAAGTCGGATTAAAGACGAAACCTAGGTCAAAATTCGTGGCTTGTTCATTCATCTGTTTTTTTTCTGGTTGCTTCCTGGGGTCCATTTGCTGGTGCATTTATTTATTCAAATGGAGCACATGTTAGCTTCCCAAACACAAAATTAAGATCCCAAGGAGGGTCATTAGTTTTCTTAGAGGCTACTTATGTAAACACCCTTTCAAAATCATTTGGACATTAAAATGCATCAACCGATGAGGCTCCATGAGCAGACATGCTAAAATGGCCAATGAATGAACCTTAATGGAGAAGTAAGAAAGGTCGTAAGATAGTAACTCACACAAATATTGTAAAACCAGAGAACAACTATCCATGAAGGGTATGTGGTAATGCTGTTGGCACCAACCAGAAACGCTTTTCCATTTGTTAATATTTAATTTTCTAGTATCAGGCTTTCTTGCTTCCATTAGTACCTGCTGAGGGAATTAAGATCAAATCATGCAGTCAGCTGAGTTGGGGTCAGTGCTCATCAAACATCACTGATCTTGTGTGAGCAGATCCATTCTGTAAGGATGCTTGTGGTAATTGCCCCTGGCCATTTTCAAAAGAACAAAGAACCACTGTTGCCTAAGCCAGAAGAGAGTCATCACATAATCTTGGGGGATTCCTTCTGAATATTAAGAAATAACCACTGGCAGTGGGTCTGGCATAATGGTAAAGGTCTTCACCTTACAGACACAAAGTGCAAGGTTTGATTCTGACCTCAGGTTACTGGCTAGGCTTAAAAGGCCTCTTCCAGCCAGTTACCCTAATATTCACCTATGAACTCTAGATAGCAGTGCAAAGGGTAGAAATGTATGCAGAAATATTCCTGTTCTATGAAAGAAAAAGGTACCTGTCTTCCAGGCCCTCTTATATGGAGTGTTGAAGCAGAATCTTGCCAGCTGATTGTTCAGAGCAGAGACAGCTCTACTTGAGAAACTCTCCACAGATGGATGAAATCTTGGAAGGCCCCCTGATCTAGTTTCCATTTGTAAGGGTCTGCACTTGTCCTGCTCAGCTCATATGCCATACAGTTTTGCTCTGACAGAATATAGGATTAGGATACTTATAGAGTGAGACTGTGCTATGAAGCTATATCATAAGCTAACATGGCAAACCTGCAAAGGAGATATGACCTGGCTCCCCTTGCTTGTTGATGTACCACATGACTGTGGTATTGTCTGTAACAACTTGAAGAGGTCCTGGGGACCAGGACCACTGATCAGGGCAAGCACCCCTTTTTCTGACTGCTTTGGAACAGGGAGGGAAATGGGGGAAAATTGAATTTAGGGATATTTGTGGTTTCCACCAAGTGATTCCTCTTCTGACAAACCCAGCACTGAGATGTGAAAAGACTACGGATGTTGGTGCTGGGACCAAAGAGACTTCAGATACCACTGTGTCTTTCTCATTTGGAGTCTTGCCAGATGTGTCATGAAAATCATATATGCCATAAGACCCAAAATCCGGAGGTGTTCCCTTGCAGTAACCAAAATCTGCAATGAAAACCTTAGAAACAGATATAGATATAGATGTATTTTTCTCTTTTTTAATTTCTCCAAGTTTTTTGGGTTTCTAATAGACTCTATTCCTAAGTCAAAGCATGATTAAAGTTCATGAAATTAGCATTGTTTCAGTCTTTGATGTTAGCCAGAATGCTCTTTGCAGCACCAGCAATGTGCCCAGTACTGACTCCTTCTGCAATTCATATGAAGTTACATGTCTTGGCAACTTAAAGTATGATTGTAAATTATTGTTTTATAAGACCCGTTGCTCCTGCTACTATTGGAACTGTCTGGATAGCCTTCTTCCACATTGCCTTCATTTCTGCTTGCAAATCCTGGTATTTTATGCCTTTGTGTCTCTCTGTACATAAGTCACTGTAGTAACTGGGTGTGGCAGTTTCAATGATCAAGGCTACTTTGGTATTCTTTTCATGGACTACTATATCTAGTTTTCTTGCATCTGTTTTTTAAACTGTTGGTAATGTCTGATCCCATGTGATATATACCTCATAATTTACTATAATGCTTTGTGACTCATGTTTCCAGTGTTTTTCAGCTACTTTAATATTATATTGTTTGCAGAATCCCCAGTGCAACAGTTTTGCCACATTATTATGCCTTTCAGCATACAGTCCTTCTGCCATTAATGCATCACAACCAGCAACAAGATATGTGACTGTTTCCAATTCTGTTTTACAAAACCTACATTTGTCTGTTTCTCCCATATGTTCAGTGGACTTTGAAAACCAATGTGTACATAATCTACTGTCTTAGGCCGCCAACATTAACCTTTTGTCTTTTTGGTTTAAATCCACCTCTCCTTAACCATTCCTGATAAACAGAACGTTCTTCCAAGAGTTTTCTGTACTTGCAACTAGATTTATGCATTTTCCACATTTCTTGCCTTCTCAGCTGACCTTTCACCTTATATTGTTTCTTTTATTTTTTGGCACATTTAGTTGCTGCATGATTTTTATCTACTTCTGGTTTGATTTCCATTCCTGCTTGACACCAATATGCTTCTGCTAAACTATGCAGGGAAGTCATCTTAGACTTATTCTCCTCATGTTTTGAAACTTTCACTATGTCTGGGTCTTGTGAAGTCAGCAGATATGTATGCAATCCTACAATTGTGGATCTATACATGTAATCAGTTTCTAGGAGGCCTATACCTCCTTCAGAATGGGGACTATATAGTCTTGGTATACACTGATTTTTATAAATCATTTGATAAGCATGAAGCATCCTTCTTGTTTTCCTGTCCAACTGATCCAACACTTTGTTGGGGCCAGTCAGTTACTCAAAAACTGTAAGTTAGAACAGGAAGAACAAATTGATTTATATCTTGGGCTTTGTTCCTAGATGTCATCACTGCTTTCAGTATTAATTTTGGTCTTTTAAAATATTCCTTACTAAGTTTTATTCAAATTTGTTTATGTTTTATTTTTGATCCTTCATCAATTCCCAAATATTTATACACTTCCTCTTGCTCAAATTCTTTTATATCACATTCCTGTCCCCACTGACATTTTCTTAGGGCTGCAGCTTTCCTGCTTTAAAGGTTACTTTTGCTCATTAATGAAGACCAAATGACATCCTTATATCATCTGAAAAAGCTTTGACCACTTGCAGTTGTGCTTTCGGTTCCTCATCTGATGAACTATACAGGTATAAAGAGAGATTTGATATGGTGCAATATTTATGAAAAGGAGAAAGCCAAATTAATCAATGTAAAGAAGGCAGCCCCAAAGATATTTGAAGAGAAATACAGGCAAAGGCATCCATATATGGAAAATTTCACAATAAAAAAAAATAATATCACAAAGATAGAACGCAGAAAAGAAGATTAGTAAAGTAGAAATTAAAAAAATAGAAGGTGAAGTTATGGAATGTTTGCAAACTGAAGGATTTGGTGTAGAAGGTCTAACACAGATTATATCACAGCAGGATGGAGTGAGTCCCCAAAGTAGGGATAAACAGGAACACCAGGAAACATCTGAAGAAGAAATATGGACATGGGGAAGGAAAAGAGAATTAATATGGTGTAATATTTATGCAAAGGAGAAAGCAAAACTAACCAGTACAAAAAGAGCAGCACCAAAGGCATATGAAGAGAAATACAGGCAAAGGAATCCAGACATGGAAAACTTTACAATAAAAAAATAAGAAGACAAAGAGGAAAAGTAGAAAAGGAGATTAGTAATGGAGAAGTTAAATAAATAGAAACTGAGGTTATGGAGTACCTGCAAAGTGAAGGATTCAGTATAGAAAATCTAATTCAGAAAGCACCACAACAGGATAGAGCAATGGATATCCAAATTAAGGGGAAACCAGTGGAACAGGAAGCAATTGGTCAGGTGCCATATGACAATAATTTGGAGCCTTCCACAAGAAACCAATATAAACATTCACTTGTAGCTAGACAGCAAGGGAAGGAACAGGAAACTGGAAACTCTGATGCAGTTAATGTTGAGGAGTGATAGGCCAGTGACTTCCAATATGACAGAGCAACAGATGGCACAGGATGAAACTGAAGACAAGGTGCCACAGGAAGATGCTATAGAATGTCTATAGAATGCCCACAGGAAAAAGAAAACAAGGGATGTGCCCTCAATTTGGAAGAAAATGAACTAAGAGAAGAGTTGCTTGATTAACAGACATGGATAGATATATTAAGATCAATGAGAGAAATAGACTGCAGAAGGTCAATAAAACTCCAAAAGTTAGAAGTCTGATAAAACAAATGAACACAATAATTAGGACTGTCCATAGAGTCTCATGTGATATAACAGAAGTAAACAGGATATATTACTGTGATGCTAAATTAATAACTGATAAAGTTCTGCCACAAGAACACAGGGTAGCAAGGGAAAAGAAGGGGAGAAATCAAATACCATCATCAAAATATCAAATAGAGAAAACTATAAAGCAGCTAAGACAAGAAGTGTCACTGTTAGAAGACTATAGAAGAGGGAACAGATCAAAAATACTAAGAAAGATAGATGTGGTAAAAGCAATGCGCAGTATTAGAACAGACCAGGATCTATCATGCACTACCGCAAATAAACTAACAATTTCAGCACAGGCAGAAAACCTCAGAAGATACAAAGATAAATATAAAGGAGAAGTATGAAATAAGCAATTTATTTATGACCCAAAAAAGTTTTATAGAGAACTGGGAAATAAAGTAAAAGGAATTGAAAGACCACCAAAAAGAGGAAGTAGATACATTTTGGAGAAGTATCTCTGAAGATCCTGTGGAACATAACAAAGATGCTAAATGGATAGAAGAAGTAAAAGAAAGAATAAGAGGGTTAAAGGTACAGGATATGAAATGGGATGAAGTAACAGCCAGAGAGATTGAAACAAAGTTAAGGAAAGCCTCTAACTGGAAAACCCAAGGTTCAGATGCAGTACCTAACCTTTGGCTGAAAGTATTAACATCTTTGCACAAAGATTTAGCTATGAGTAAGAACTATTTATATGCGTACTCCAAACAGACACCAACCTGGATAACAACAGGAAAAACAATGCTCCTACTTAAAAGTGAACCTGCAAGCTACCCTAAAAATTATACACCAATAACTTGCCTTTCAACAACATATAAACTATACATGGGAATTGATGCCAATGGAGTTTATAGTCATTTAGAAGAAAACTCAATTATGGCAGTAGAACAAAAGGGCAATAAAAAAAATGTCATATGGAACAAAGGATCATTTGTTGTTAAATAAAGTCATAGTGGAGAACTGTAAAAAGGGGAAGAATCTAAATACGGCATGGCTTGACTACAAAAAAGCATTTGATAGTGTCCCACATTCATGGATAAAAGAGTGCTTAAAAATGTATAAGATACACCCTACACTGATTGACTACATTACAGTGACCATGAAACAGTGGCAGACCACTTTGCAATTAAGCCAGGATAAAGGACAGATTATTATCCCAATGATAAAAATTCAAAAGGGGATATTCCAGGGTGACTCTCTGTCACCGTTGCTATTCTGCCTTGCCATTAACCCATTAAGCTGTTTACTTAACGGCTTAGGCCACAGCTACAATTTGGCTCCTAAAAACAACAAAGTGTAAAGACTTCTCATCTTCTGTTTGTCGATGATTTAAAACTGTATACCTCATCAGATGAGGAATTGAAAGCACAGCTGCAGGTTGTCAGAACTTTTTCAGATGATGTAAGAATGTCATTCGGTCTTGAAAGTGTGCAAAAGCAACCTTTAAAGCAGGAAAACTGCAGCACCAGGAAAACATCAGTTTGGGACACGCATGTGATATAAAAGAACTTGAGCAAGAAGGAGTGTATAAATATTTGGGAATTGATGAAGGATCAACAATAAAACATGAACAAATTTGAATAAAACTTAGTAAGGAATACTTTAGAAGACTTAAATTAATTCTGAAAACAGTGTTGACATCTAGGAACAAAATCCAAGTTATAAACCAATTTGCACTTCCTGTCCTAACTTACAGTTTTGGAGTGACTGACTGGACCCAAAACGTGTTGGATAAATTGGATAGGAAAACAAGAAGGATGCTTCATGCTCGCCAAATGATTTATAAGAAGAAGAAGTGTATACCAAGATTATATATTCCCCGTTCCGAAGGAGGGATGGGCCTCCTTGAAATTGATTACATGCATAGATCTGCAATTGTGGGACTCCACACATATCGGCTGACCTCACAAGACCCAAATGTAATGAAAGTCTTGAAACATGAGGAGAATGAATTTAAGATGATGTCTCTGCTTAATTTAGCAGAAGCATATCGGCATCAAACAGGAATGGAAATCAAACCAGAAGTAGATAAAAGTCAGGCAGCAACTGAATGTGCCAAAAAACAAAAGAAATTATATAAGATGAAGGACCAGATGAGAAGGCAAGAAAAGTGGAAAAAACATAAATATAGTTGCAAGTATAGAAAACTTCTGGAAGAACCTCATGTTGATCAGGAACGAATGGAGGAATGGTTAAGGAGAGGCAAATTCAAACCAAGAGATGAAAGGTTAATATTGGCAGCCCAAGACAGTGGGCTACATACACAATGATTTACAAAGTCCATTGAACATGTTGAAGAAACAGGCAAAGGTAGGTTTTGTAAAACCGAATTGGAAACAGTTGCACACCTTGTTGCTGACTGCGACATATTAATGGCAGAAGGACTATATACTAAAAGGCATAATAATGTGGTAAGATTGTTACACTGGGGATTGTGCAAACATTATGATATCAAAGTGGCTGAAAAACACTGGAAACATGAGCCACAAAGCATCACAGAAAATGATGAAGTTTATATCACATGGGATCACCCATTACCAACAGTTCAAAATATAGATGCCAGAAAACCAGAAACACTGGCACAAGAAAATAAGACAAAAGTATCACTGATCATTGAAATCGCCACACCCAGTGACTACAGTGTCTTGTGTACAGAGAGACACAAAGTCATAAAATATCAGGATCTGCAGGTAGAAATGAAAACAATGTGGAAGAAAGATACCCACACAGTTGCAATAGTATCAGGAGCAATGGGTCTTATAAAAAAGAATCTACAATCATACTTGGATATGTTACCAATCCATGTAACTCCATACAAACTGCAGAAGGAGTCATTACTGGGCACACTGTGGGTGCAGCGAAGAGCACTTTTGGCTGACATCAAAGACTGAAACAATACTAATTTCATGAACTTTAATCTTACTTTGACTTAGGAATGGGGTCCATTCCCATCATGGTATTAGAAACCTAGACGATTTGGAGAAATTAAAAAGTATAAATCATCCACAAAAGAAGATGAGAAGTCTTTATACTTTGCTGTTTTCTGGGAGCCAAATTGTAGCCATTACCTACTCTATTAAGTATACAGCTTAATGGGTTAAGGGCACGGCAAAAGAGCAACAGTAACAGATCTCACCCTTTGAATTATTACCTCTGGAATAATAATTTGTTCTTGATCATGGCTTAACTGCAGAGTGGTTTACCACTGTTTCATGGTCACTGTAATGTAATCAATCAGTTTAGGATGTATCTTATACATTTTCAAGCAGTCTTTTATCCATGAATGTGGGATACTGTCAAACACTTTTTGTAGTCTATCCATGCCATACTTAGATTCTTCCCTTTTTCAGTTCTCCATTATGACTTTATTTAACAATAAATGCTCCTTTATTCCAATATGACTTTCTTTTGTTACCCTTTTGTTCTATTGCCATGATTGAGTTTTCTTCTAAATGACTATAATCTCTGTCAGCATCAATTCCAAGGTATAGTTTATAAGTCGTCGAAAGGCAATTTATTGGTGTATAGTTTATAGGATAGCATGCAGGTTTGCTCATAAGTAGGAGTATTGTTTTTTTCTGCTGTGAACCAGATTGGTGTCTGTTCAGGCTGTGCATATAAATAATTCTTGCTCATGGCTAAATTTTCATGTAAAGATGTCAGTAATTTTATCCAGATGTTAGTTACTGTATCTGGGCCTAGGGTTTTCCAATTAGCAGCGTTTCTTAACCTTGATTCAATTTCTCTGGCCATTACTTCATCTCATTTCATATCCTGTACATTTGAATTTCTTAGTCTTTCTTTTACTTCTTCTATCCATTCAGCATCTTTGTTATGTTTTACAGGATCTTCATAGATACTTCTCCATAATGTAGCTATTTCTTCTATTTTGGTGGTGTTTCAATTCCTCTTTCCTTATTTCCCAGTTCTCTGCAAAATTCTGGGTCATCAATAAATTGCTTATTTTGTACGTTTCCTATATTTATCTGCATATCTTTTAAGAGTGTCTGCTTGTGTTGCTATTTTAAGTTTATTTGCGACAGTGCAAGATAGCTCCTGATCTGTTCTGATGCTGTGCATTACTTTTATCATGTTTATCTTGCTGATTATTTTTGCTAATATGTTCCCTCTTTTATACTCTCCTAACAGTGACACTTCTTGTCTTAATTGCTTTTTAATTTTCTCTATTCGATACTTCCACTATGGCATTTGATGTCTCCCCTTTCTTTCCCTTACTGCCGTTTGTTTTTGTGGAAAGACTATCTGTTATTAATTTAGCTGCACAGTAGTATATCCTGTTTACTTCTGTTATATCACATGAATTTCTATGAGCAGTCCTAATTAGTGTGTTCATTTGTTTTATCAAATTTCTAACTTTTTGGATTTTATTGACTTTCTGAAGTCTATTTCTTTCACTGATCTTAATATGTCTGTCAATCTCTATTAAATCAATCAACAATTCTCTTAGATCATTTTCTTCTAAACTGAGGGCACATTCTTTGTTCTCCATTTCCTGTGGGCATCCTACAAAAAGTTCCAGACCATCTTTCTGTGCCATATTCTCTTCAGTTTCATCCAGTGTCATCCGTTGTTCTTTCATATAGAAACTCACTGGTCTATAACTCCACAACATTGACTATCAGATTTGCCAAAGTTTCCTGTTCATTCCCTTGCTGCACAACTCCAACTGAACTTTTGTACTGGTTTCCTATACAAAGTTCCAAAGTATCTTCATATGGCAACTGATCAGATATATCCTACACCACTTGTTTCTCTTTCATTTGGGGATCCAGTCCTCTATCCTGCTGTGGTATTGTCAAAGTTAGATTTTCTACACTAAATCCTTCACTTTGCAGGTAATCCATAACCTCAGTTTCTGTCTCTTTAACTTCATTACTAATTCTCTTTTCTGCCTTTCCTCTTTGTTTTCTTGTTTTTTGTATTGTAAAATTTTCCATATCCAGATGCCTTTGCCTGCATTTCTCTTCAAATATCTTTAGTGCTTCTCTTTTTGCATTGATTGGTTTTGCTTTCTCCTTTGCATAAATATTGCACCATATTAAATCTCTTTTTCTTTCCCATGTCCATATTTCTTCTTCAGATGTCTCCTGCTCTTCCTGTTTCTCTTTACTTCGGGGGCTCATTGTTCTATCATGCTGTGATATAACCTGTGTTAGACTTTCTGCACTAAATCCTCCACGTCACAGGTATTCCATAACTTCAGCTTCTATTTTTTAACTTGTACTTTACTAATCTTCTGTTCTACAGTCCCACTTTGTGATCTCATTTTTTGTATTGTAAAATTTTCCATATCTGGATGCCTTTGCCTGTATTTTTCTTCAAATATCTTTGGGGCTTTTTTTTTTCTTTTTTGGTATTGATTAACTTGGCTTTCTCCTTTGCATGAATATTGCACCATTTCAGATCTGTCTTTCTTTCCAATGTCTATATTTATTTTTTATACCTTTCAAAAGTCTCTAGATTTTGTTCTTTATATAGTTGCACTTCCTCATTTGCTTCTTTTTCCAAATGGTCTAAGGTTTCTTGGCCTACATAATGTTTTTCATAAATGTGTTGTAACAATGAACACAAATTTGCCTGTGAAGCCTTTGACAGTTTTTCTTGTGCAAGTATTTTTCTTTCCTCTGATTTCGCTCTTAATCTTTTTGTATAACTTCTGTCTGGAAATTATGGGCTTCTTGTATAATGTTAACAACAGATAATTTCTTTCTTATCCACAATAGTCCACTCTATCATCTTTATGGCTCTTTTTCGGCCTATGAGTCTTTGTGATTTTTGTGGAGTACTACTTCCTTCTACAACAGGGGGGCCATCCTTTCCTAAGCCTGGCCTATTCCCATTGTAGGAATGTTTCCATGTGTTGAGGGCTCTACACTGTAATTTTTCCCATTCCTGGCACCAGTGTGCCTACCAAGACTGGGCACTTTTTTATCCTGGGTCTTGTGCATCCAGCAATCTTTTTTTATTTTTTAACCTACTTCTGTCCATGGTACATATATACCATATAAAATACAGTCTATATATCAGTGTCGTCTTGGTGAGACTTTGTGAAAAACAGGGTCTACCTCGTGAAGGCAATCACCAAGACTTGAGGATTCATTTCCAGCAATACTACTCTCCTTTGCTTCCTGATGTATCATCTCTCCATTTGGAAGAGAAGCTCTTTAAAATGAGGCATCTAACTGACACCCCAGGAAAACAATCCCATGAGAAGGAATCAAAAAGACATTTAAATGTTCTCTTGGAATCCAAACTTGTATAAGAGATCTCTCACCCAAGTGAGAGAGATTCCTGACACTTTGAAAAAGACTCTGCAAAGATAAGCAAGTCATCTAAATATGGAAAATCTAGAATCCCTATAGAATGCAATGAGCTATAACTGGAGCTAAACACTTTGTGAAACTTGTATAAGAGATCTCTCACCCAAGTGAGAGATACCTGATGCTTTGAAAAAGATAAGCAAGTCATCTAAATGTGGAAAATGTGGATACCCTATAGCCTGCAATGAGCTATAACTGGAGCTAAACACTTTGTGAATACTCTTGGTGTACTGGATAGCCCAAAGAGTAATACAGAGAACTAATCATGTGATCCAAGCACACAAAACCTTTAGAAATGCCTGAAATCTGGATGGACTGGAATGTGATGTTATGCATCTTTTAAATCTAAGATCACTAAGAAACTCAAATGAGGAAGAAGGGGTAAAAGGTTGTGAAGTGAAAGCATTTTGAACTTGAGCACTACTGCAAACACAATGGGATAACAAAGTAACCAAGGACTAGGGATGGTTAGACACGTAACCAAAAAAGTATCCAAAAACAGAGATACCAGCTCACGAGGTGGAAGAGCGAACTTTAATCAAGGTTAAAACCAATGCATACAACACAAAATAGATAAAAACAGATGAGCAGGTTTATGCCTACACTCGATGTTTTATCAGATCTAAAACAAACAATCACTGACATCATTTAAATAACAATCAGATTCAAATCACCACCTCAGGCCACATGATTTCAATATAGGTTTTAAAGGAATATGATTATTCAGCCCCTTCCCCATATCCCTAAAATACACAAAGACCCAGAAAATCCACCAGGCAGACCGATTGTGTCTGCCAGGAAATATTTTTTGCACAACTTAGGTGTAGTGTTGCATAAAGTGTTGCTAAAGGAAGCAGTTTGTCTTCCTTCTTATATTAGAGACTCTTTTGACTTTTTGGACAAAATAAAGTCAATTACGTGGAATAAAAATATGTTTTGGGTCACGTTAGATGTTAAGAGTCTTTACACAAACATTCAACATAAATACGGCCTTGAGGCATTGTATAAGACTATGGGAGATAAGCCATTAACTCATTATGTGCTTGACTTGATACAATTTTGTTTAGAAAACAACTATTTTTGTTTTGACAATTTGATTTTTCAACAGAAGCAGGGAACAGCAATGGGTGCTCCCTTTGCACCTATGTATGCAAATATTTTCATGGGTCTGGTAGAAAGAGAATGTATCTATAATAATGAATTTGTACAAAAATATGTTAAATTGTATTATAAATTTATTGATGACTTAATATTTTTATGTGAAGGAGGTAAGAATTATGTACAAAACTTTGTCCAAGAGATTCAACAAAATAGATTTAATATTTGTTTTGATGGGTTACAGTGTGGAAACACAGTTAACTTTTTAGATGTAAATGTACAGGGTATTGATGGTCAACCCATCTTAACTAGCTTACATAGAAAGTTTGGAGAGCCAAATGATTTTTTGAAAGCTGATAGTTGCCACCCCTTTCATGTTATTAATGCTTTACCATATGGGGAATTCTTAAGAATTTCACGTTTATGTAATACTGATGAGATATTCTTTAAAGAGGTTCATGAAACTAAAAAGATGTTTTTGAGAAGAAATTATGATAAAAAGTTAGTCGAAAGTGATATTGATAGAATTATTAAACTTAGATTTGATAGATTTAATAAACTAAAAAGTAGAGATATTTTTATATCTAATAAAACTATTAATTGTGTAGATAATTTATTTATAGTATCCAAGTATAATATTTGTAGTAATATGATTAAGTCAAATATATTACATTTTTGGGAATTTTTAGATAACTTTGATGAATTAAAGAATTTAAAGACAAAACAATTAATTTTTTCTTACACAAAAGGCAAAAGCATTAAAGATTTTGTTGTATGGACTAGGTTTTCTATATTGATTGTGAAAATACCCATCCAGTTAACTATTTTGGGTACTTTTCCATGTGGAAAATGTCAAGCTTGTTCATATATATATATAGAACTTTTTTTTAAATTAATAACAAGAATTTTGATTTAGAGGGCTCATACAACTGTAGAACTAATAGGGTAATCTACGCCCTCAAATGTGTTTGTAATAACTTTTACATCGGTCAAACGTAAAGAATGTTTAAGGTTAGACTTCTAGAACATCTGAGGGACATAAGAAATAAAAAAATGGAGAGCCCTTTAGCCTTACATTTTTGTGAATTTCACAATGGCAGTAGTGAGAGTTTAAAAGGCACTATCTTACAACAGGTAGCTAAAATGGAACCTGATGAATTAGTTGTGGGTAAATTACTTTTAAAGAAAGAAACTACTTTTATTTTAAAATATGACACTTTAGTACCTAGAGGCTTGAATACAGAATGTAATTGGAAGAATGTTATTTAGCTTGTAGGTGCATATCAATTTTATTGATTAATTGTTTAATTATGTAATTGAATGACTTTTGTGACTATATAAAGTGTGTTTTAGTATTGTTAGTTTACTCCTTGAAGGCTTACTGTGGCCGAGGCGCTAGAGAGAGAGAGACAAGAAAATAAAGCTGCTTTTGGATCCTGTGCTGACTCCTGTTGTTTTGCTGTGCCTTCCCCATATTAGCCTGCAATTCAAAAATCCATCTAAACTCTGCCCATTCTGTTTTATTCCGAATGTCACCACCTCTATTACCACTTTTCAAAAGCTCTATAACAGAGAATTTTTAAAACAGTGAGAAGTACCACATTGCATTACATATTTACATAAAGCATTCCTTTTGTTTGACCTACTTATATCATACAGGTGTTCATGTATTCCGTCTTTAAAAGACCTACTGGTTTTACCAATGTAAAAATTCTGACACAAGGTACAGACTGCAATACACACAAGATCGCAACGTTTACAGTTAGCAAAGAAGTTAAAATTGTAAACACGTTTAGTACTTGGATGTACAAAGGCATTGGAACTTCTGATGTGCTTACACATAATACAGGAATTACAAGAAACTGTCCCAGATTTACCTACATTGCAAGCTTCTTTAGAAAGGGGTCTATAACAGAGAAGATTTTTTAAAGACTTATTCCTCCTGTAACAAAATCTAAGGGTGTCACCCAGAATCTCTCTGTAATGACCGTCATTCAGCAAAATGTGCCAATGTTTCCTGACGATATTACAGACTGAGTTCACATCATTCAAATATGTGAGGGTCATCCTAATAGCATTACCAGAGTTACAAGGACCACACCTCCAACAGAACTGGGTCTATATTATATGTTTGAAGAGACTTTTCTTCAAACATATAATCATCGACCCCTGAAGAGCGAACGGCCACATCCGCAAATTTTTTCCTTGGGGAAAAAATTCAGTTGGTCGTTATCAGGAACTGCCCTTTTCCCCATAGTAGAGCGATCTTGGAGTTGGTATATTTAGTTAGCAGGGGTGTAAGGGGCAAAGCCCCCCACATGGTTAGGGTTTTGAAGTTTGTGTTTTTTGTGTATGGCCCTATGAATTTTTTCCTGAGGAAAAAATTCACAGACATGGCCATTCAAGCTTTAGAGTGTTCTCTCTTTAGGGGTCGATTATTATATGTTCAAAGAATAGTCTCTTCGAACATATAATATAGACCCCTCAGAACCACCATTGGAGAAGTAAGGTCTAGCAGATCACCCTCTTTGTTGAAGTACAGTGTCTCTCTCTCCCTGGTTCAGTTTCCCTAACAGAATAACCCCTTGAAATAAACTCATTGCTCAACTCAATAAACAAGCTCAGCATGTTATCATCATGTGCATTAAGCCTGGCATCATAATAAAATTATACAAAAACAATAGGAGGACACAAGATAGGCTCCAGGTTATAAAGCTTTAATCAGGCACAAGCGCTTTCACATCTGCTTCTTCAGGTGCATAAAAAAACAACTGAAACTAATCATACTTTTAAACATTGCTGAGTGCATCACATGACAATAATACATCACATCTCTATGTACACTCCATCACTATAAAATTTTAAAGCTATATGGTAACCACAAAAGAACTAAATATTCAAAGAAAATCATAGAAATATAATCATAAAATATTTCTTATATACTTCGTGTACTATAAAAACATTGTTAAAATACATATTCTTAAAAACAACTACTTTACCTACGTAGAGGTCTGGCCTTTAACTTTGGTCTCTGTGGTATTTGTTCATTGAGACCATGTCTCATGTCAGCTCTGAATAAGACTAGCTTCCAGTTCCTGTACCTATGTCACCCCCTTTTACTCACAAAACTCCTAGCAATGGCCATAACCTTAACTTTATGTTGGTTGTTAGTATTCACAACATGTTTGGCCAAGGCATTACTTCTGCTTTATTTGCCTGTGTGATAAATGTGCTCTCTAATCCTCTCCTTGAGTGTACGGTCTGTTTTCCCACTATAAAATTTCTTGCATATTATGCAGTAAGCGAGATACACAATGTGCTGTGTATCACATGTAGCTTGTACTTTAAATTTATATAGCCGGTCCTGATATGGATGTAAAAATTCATTACTTATATCTATATACCCAGAGTATGAACATTTGCCACAAGGCTTAATCCCCATATCACCCATGGGTGTTTTTGCTTCACTAGGTGCACATAAGAGTCTCTTCAAAGACTTTTGATTTCTGAACAAAAATTTAGGTTCATTCTCTATCCATTTTGTGACCACCTTATCAATGGTCAATATCCCCCAGTGTTTACGTATAATGTTCATATAAGACCCGACATCACTAGAGAAGCTTAATGGCAATTTTAACTTAGGCTTATCACCACTGGTCTCTTTTCCCTTAGACCATCTATCCAAATAATAAGGTCTACCCTTAGTATGTCACAAACTAACTACTACTTGTACTTGCTTCTGTACATCTCTCTCCCCATAACCTCTGGCCAGTAAATCATTCCTTGTACTGTTAAACTGTTGATGGAAATCTGCATCCCTAATGTTCAACCTAAACGCTCTAAAAACCTGATTTCTAATGACATTATCAAACACATAGGTAGGGTGTATACTTCCTCTGCTTAAAAGATGGTTAACATAACATTCCTTTCTGTACGAGCATGTATATAGGCTCCCTTTTCAATATTTACTTGAACATCCAAAATGTTTATTCTCTCATATGAGACAACAGATGTAAACCTTAGAAAAGTGGTGGTTGCATTCAAGTACATAAGAAATTCCAAGAACTCCTCTTCTGTACCTGCCATAAAATAAAAAGGTCATCTACAAATCTACAAAAGAACAAAACTTTGTTCTGTTATGGGCCACTCAATAAAAACTCATTTTCCCATACAATTATGACAGCGTTGGCATAGCTATTGGCACAGGATGTGCCAATAGCTACGCCATTACGCTGCCAGTATAAATCATCACCAAACAGAAAAACATTATTTTCTAAGACAATGCTCAGTATATTCCTCACTAGAATAATTTTAATTTCAGAGAAATCAGAATACATTTCCATAAACCTGGTTAAACTTTCCAACTCAATCACATTGGGTATAACAGTAAAAAGAGAGACCACATCAAGTGTTACCATTAGAACATCTTCAATAGAGTTGTAATTATTGAAAGTGTATAAATCTCTCAAAAACTGTTCCATGTCTCTTAACACATGCTCTCTACTATTTAAAAGTGGTCTCAAACATTTTTCAATGAAAATGGATGCCAGTTCAGTACGCCAGTTTCTACCAGACACTATAGGCCTCATGGGTGGGTCAGTAGTGCTCTTGCGTTGTTTAGGCAAACCTTGGATAATGGTTTTAGTAGGCGAGGTAACCATAAAATAATACAACAGACTGTTATCTATCATGTCATTCAAAAACATATCTTTTAATTGCTTATACACTTTTTCTATGAACAGCTTATCCCTAACAGGGGGCAGTTTCTCATAAAAAAAATCTTCCTTCAGCATGTGAGACATAGTGGAATCATATTTATTTTTATCCATAATGACTATAGGCCCTCCCTTATTGGCAGGCCTGATTACTATTGTGTCATTATTCTGTAAATCCAGTAAAGCTTCATGCTCTGATTTTGTTAGATTATAAGACTTTTGCCCCTTGTAATGTTTCTGCCTATTAAAATCATTCAATTTATGTGCATCTTCTATGCACACTTTTTCAAAAGCATTAACTAATGGGTTAACTGCAGGTATAAATGTGCTAGGTTTTTTACAAACATGACTGCCTTGCATATGTGTAGTCTCTGCCATTAAACTGCATTTTTAACATCAAATTACGTGTAAACATCTTTATATCAAATATAACATATGCAAAGTCAGACCTACCAGTGGGTATGACAGACAATCCTTTTTGTAACAAATTAAACTCATCTTGAGACACAACATGACTGGATAAATTCCATATCAAGTCTTTCTTTGCTTGAAAAAAGTTTTCTTTATATTGTATGGGCTTTCGTTCAACCCATCATGCTTCCTCTTGTTCTTGCTCCTGCTGCGACCTCTGCTCTGTTGTTTCAAGGCAGATAGCTTTTGTTCTTTTATAGGTAGTGGGAAATTCAAAGGCTGCACCCCTCTGTTCTCTAAAAAATCACTGTTGGCAAAATAGACCATGCCTTTCTTTTCAGTAGAATTAAATTCTGTTGTTCCTTCAGCTGCATTATGAACTGGTGCTACAACTTGCACTGTCTTTCTCCTAGCCCCTGGTTCCTTCACTGCAGCATGTTTTGTGTATAAAACATCATACACCGATGCCTCGCTCACTCGAGAAACAACATCCTGGTTAGCTGCTAAAGGCAAGGAGACAGAATTAAACAATACACCATTCTCCCTGCCTTGTACTGTATTGTTCACATTCTCTTGTGTTCTCGGACAAGTGAAAACATGGCCAAGATGAAAATCAGTCCTGTTTCTCTCAAATTTGCCTAGATTTGTTTTCAGAAGTTTCCTTTCATAAGCAGATACTGAATCAAACACCTCAGGCATGTGTCTATCTACCATGGCAGCACCAAATTTATTCAGTAGTTCATTATATAAGGTGCTAATGGTAGAGCTTATGGTTTTCACCTCATTATTTGCAGCAGTTAAACACAGTCTCAAATAGCCCAGACTAGTATTTATATTGAGTTTCTGCCACTCACTTAGAAGCATGGAATCATCTGGTAACTATGAAGGCATTTTCAATACATGTAGCCCACATGGTATAGTGCCTTTTTTAACACAAATTTCAAGATGAAAAGATGGATACTGATTACTCTTCAACTTGAGTAATTCCTTTTCTAAGTTGAGTAAATGATTCTTGAACAGAATAACATCAACAGTATGGTCAACAGTATGGTCTTCACATCTTACATCCTCAGGAACAGCAGATAACAATGGATTAGTTTTCTTAGTAAAATTGTTCACAAAAGTATCTACCTTAGTCTTCAAAGCAGTGTGCTCTGAAGGAGGGGTGTGGTCCAGTTCAATTATCTCATCATTGTCAGCCATCTCCATGCAACTCCAAGTGATACAAAGAATAATAAAAACCAGCAAGAACAATAAAAAAACACTTGTATGCAGGTACTCATGTCCACAGCAAAACTACAGCAAAGTATCCAAAAACAATATGAGGACACAAGATGCTCTCTAGGTTATAAAGCTTTAATCAGGCACACACACTTTCACATCTGCTTCTTCAGGTGCATAAAAACAAATAAACTAGTCATACTTTTAAACATTGCTGAATGCATCATATGACAACAATACATCACATGTCTATATACACTCCATTACTGTGGGCTATTTGAGACTGTTTGAGACTTGGAGTCTATCTTGTGTCTTCCTGTTGTTTTTGGATACTTTGCTGTAGTTTTGCTGTTGACACAAGGACCTGCATACGAGTAATTTTTATTGTTCTTGCTGATAATAAAACTGTTCATTAATAATAGTACCAATAGTGTGTCAAGGGTGCATACTGCTCCTGTGTAGAACACTATATTTCTTACAAAGTTTCTTATAAACCTTATTGTCTAAGCCAGTAGTTGTTTTAAACACCTTCACATCTGAAAACTCAATAGTTTCATCATAAAAATGCATGGTAAATTGCAAAAAATAGTAGTTTGTTCTAGATATGCTAAAAAAATCATATAAAATACAAAATGGACCAGTCCATTATTCACAAAGTGCTCATAATAAGAAATACATTTCTTGAAAAAAATTCCTTCATTAAACACATAGATCAATTCCCAGTAGGCAAGTACAATGTTGCTGTAGCCATTGGCACACTGCACATTATGCCAACCTTCTGGATATAAAATTTCTCATCAAACACAAATGCATTATTATTCAAAATAATATTGAGAAGTGATGTAATCAGCTGTATGTATGTGTGTTAAAGAGAAGTCAGAACACCTGTGCAAAAGCAATTCAACATACTCAAAGCCTACATCGTTGGGTATCACTGTAAAAAGTGATACCATGTCCATGGTAACCAAAATATAGGCTGCATTATTATGATTAACAGATCGATCATATAAAGATGAAAGAAAATGTTTATATCCCTAAGCATGGTACTAACATTATTAAGTACAGGTTGCAACTTTTTCTCAACATAGAAAGGGCTCAGTGGCCCAACCATTTCCAGAGACAATCATTCTCATCGGTAGATTAACCATATCCTTATGTATTTTCAGAAAACCGTAGATGGTGGGCATGATTGGAAATTCAGCCATAAAATATTCATACAACTCCTTGTCAATGACTCCATTCATCAGCATACATTAAAGACTTTATGTTGGAAATCAGCTTATCAATATAAGCTCTACTGCAGGCATTTTATGTACTTTCATCACGCAACTGTTTCATGTCAAACCAGCTGCATCCCTAGTCCTTGGTTACTTTTTACCTTGTTTCCACTTTTCGTGCTTGGGCTCTGGAACATGGAGGAAGGAGGTATCATTGAACTTGACTGTAATCCCATGAACAATGATTCTGGTGTGAGCATTTTGGGCAGGATGGATTCTGTACTTCAAGTGGATGATAACCCACTGTTGATTGCCGAGAATGTGAACTTTTCCATGGAACCTGATAAAGGTGATGCTGCATTTTGTGATTTTATGAATATTTTAAAAGCGTTGAGAATAATTTCTTTAAATACAAACGTTGGCAGTGGCAAAGACTACATATGGAAGCTTGTCTCTTTCACAAAGTTATACCCAGGGGTATGAGGGTGCTAAGGATGCCGACGTATGGCAACCTCTACCCAGATCTACTTAGGTGTTGGCAAGCTTTAAACCTTGAAACTAGTTTTAACTATATCAGCCTCATTACTGAACATTTAAGCTGACTGAATTTGATTTTCTGAGAGATGTTAACAATGATTTTAAACTTTTGGAACCCTATCTTGAGTGTAAATCCTATAAACGAAAGGTTGAGAACCTTTTTTCTGATGTTACTGCTTTTGAGAAGCATCTACAAGATGTTAAACATAAGAAATTGGCCAGGGACTCTATGGATTTTCAGAACAGTCATATTTTTATTTGGCCTAAGGATGAATCCCTTAACAGCCATATACAATCATAATATTGTTAGTGATCAATGTATAGACTCTCTTCTCAGTATAATAAGGTTGTAACTGGTAATAATGTGCAGGCATAAGCTGAGTCCAATCTAATGTTTAATCAACCTACTTCTGATGGTCTACCTAAGAATAAGAACTCTGTTGACCCTAAACCTTCAACATGTTCAAATGGTGCTGATGAGAATGACATGAATGCACCTAATTATTTTTTACATCTTCGCCTCCCTGAACCACTTGTATTGAAGGAACAAAGGGATCAGTCGCAGAGTAGGGGCAGACAGGGACAAAAGAGGACAGTGTTACCTGACATTGGAGCTCAGCCCTGCAATTCACAGCAAAATCACACAGATCTAGTTGTGAACATCTCATCAATTGTATTAACCAATGAACAGCTTGATGTGTTAAATAAAGGCTTCTCATTTGCCCCCTCTAGGGGCTTGACATTATGTGACATGATGGTAGATTTTGCATGGAATATCACACTTAAAACCTCATATGGTGGTACTTCTAACTCCTCTGTTAATATTTTTAGAAAGCCTAGTGCCAGTGAATGCACCTCTTGTTGAGGCCTTTCTGACAGCTTGTGAGTATGAAGTTAGGGACTTATTATTGAACAAGCATCAAAAGGATTTTTATAATTTAACTGAAGTACAGTTTAAATCCTAGGTCATTTGATTTCAATGGATCAGAAATTCATTAGACCAGCAATTAAAGGTGGCACTACTGTCATCATGGATACCAGTAAATATCTTGATAGCATGTATAAGATATTGCGTTATGAAAGTACATACAGTGCCTGCAGTAGAGGTTATATTGATAGGATGATTTCTAACATACAGTCTTTAATTCATGATTTGCTGATGAATGGAGTCACTGACAAGGAATTGTTTATGGTTGAATTTTTGATCATTCCTACCATCTATGGTCTTCTGAAAATACATAAGGATAGGGTTAATCCACCCATGAGACTGATTGCCTCTGGACATGGTTGGACCACTGAGCTCCTTTCTATCTGTGTTGAGAAAAAGTTGTGACCTGTACTTGATAATGTTACTACCATGCTTAGGGATACTAAACATCTTAATTCATCTTTATATCATTGGTCTGTTAATCATAATGATACAGCCTATATTTTGGTTACCATGGATGTGGACTTTTTACAGTGATACCCAATGATGTAGGCATTGAGTATGTTGAATTGTTTTTGCACAGGTGTTCTGACTTCTCTTTAACACAAATACAACTGATTATTTCTCTTCTCGATATTATTTTGAATAATAATGCATTTGTGTTTAATGAGAAATTTCATATCCAGAAGGTTGGCATAGCTATGGGTACAATGTGTGCCAATAGCTATGCCAACATTGTACTTGCCTGTTTGGAATTGATCTATGTTTTTAACGAAGGAATTTTTTTCAGGATATTTATTGCTTATTATAAGTACTTCATGGACGATATGTTTTTCATTTGGACTGGTCCACTTTGTATTTTATATGATTTTTTTAGCATATCTAAAACAAACTACAAATTTTTTGCAATTTACCATGCATTCTTCTGATGAAGCTATTATGTTTTTAGATGTGAAGATGTTTAAAACAACTACTGGTTTAGACACTAAGGTTTATAAGAAACCTTATAAGAAATATAGTGTCCTACAGAAGAGCAGTATGCACCCTCAACACACTATTTGTAATGTTATTAATGGACAATTGTATCATTATGCCAGGCTTAATGCGCATGATGATAACATGCTGAGCTTGTTTATTGAGTTGGGTGATTAGTTTATTCCAAGGGGTTATTCTGTTAAGGAAATTAAAGCAGTGAGAGACATTGTACTTCAACAAAGGGGGTGGTCTGCTAGACATTACTTCTCCAGTGGTGGCTCTGTGGGAGGAGCAGTCCCTCATAACAGTAGTAATGCTGTCAGGATGACCCTCACATATTTGAATGATGTGAACTCAATCTGTAATATCAGGAGGAAACACTGGCACATTTTGATGAACAGTGATCATTACAGGGAGATTCTGGGTAACACACCTA
Source organism: Protopterus annectens (assembly GCF_019279795.1). Classification (NCBI taxonomy): domain Eukaryota; kingdom Metazoa; phylum Chordata; order Ceratodontiformes; family Protopteridae; genus Protopterus; species Protopterus annectens. The sequence goes on from NC_056731.1 coordinate 742,496,401, forward strand.
GATTTTGTTACAGGAGGAATAAGTCTTTAAAATATCTTCTCTGTTATAGATGCCTTTCTAAAGCAGCTTGCAATATAGGCAAATCTGGGACATTTTCTTGTAATTCCAGTAATATGGGTAAGCACATTAGAAGCTCCAATACCTTTGTACGTGTTTACACTTTTAACTTCTTTCCTAACTGTAAAAGTCACAATCTTGTGTATATTGCAGTCTATACCTTGTGTCAGAGTTTTTATGTTGGTAAAACTAACAGGTCTTTTAAAGACCGAATACGTGAACACCTGTACGATGTAAGTAGGTCGGACAAAAGGAATGGTTTATGTAAACATGTAATGCAATGTGGTACTTTCACTGTTTTAAATTCTCTGTTATAGGGCTTTTGAAAAGTTGTAATAGTGATGGTGACATTCAGAATAAAAGAGACTGTGCAGAGGTTAGATGGATTTTTGAATTGCAGGCTAATATGGGGAAGGGGCTGAATGATCATATTCCTTTAAAGCCTATACTGAAATCAAGTGGCCTGAGATGGTGATTTTAATCTGATTGTTATTTAAATGATGCCAATGGTTGTTTGTTTAATTGTGATGAAGCGCCGAGTGTAGGCGTGAAAGCACTCATCTGATTTTATCTATTTTTACCTATTTTGTGTTGTATGCATTGGTTTTAATGTTGATTAAAGCTTGCTCTTCCACCTTATAAGCTGGTATCTCTGTTTTTGGGAAAGAAAGAAAAAATCCAAAACTGATCTCCAAGAAATGTCTTTCTTTGACACTAAAACATCTTTGAATAAAATGCTTTCCCTAGCTGAGAAAGAGGAACAGATTCTATTACTCCCTTTAAACAGCATATAATATATATGAAGAAAGAGAAGAGTTTGACCAGGTGGATGAGGAGGAGCCACCTGAAAAGGAGAAAGTTCCTCCCAATGCTATCTGCAGCCCGGATGGATCACATTCAGGACCCATTTTTCTGAAACAATCTGTTGCTAAAGAGAGAGAAATGAAGATTCAGAATTTCAGGAAGAATTAAGGGAATGCCAGGGTGGATGGGGGACAAATTAATGGAATGCCAGGTGGGAAGAGGGACAAAGTCCCTCATATAGTTATTCTGAATTATTTGACTGTCCTTTTTCTGGTGGGGGTTGAATTATTTTTAGATCCTCCCTGCCATTGCTTTTTAAACAATGCTTACTGCATTCTGCTGAGATTCTTTATTTTTTTCCCAAAGTTAGACTGGGGAACAGAGAATCCCTTGAAAAACTTAAGGAGGATGAAAAGTCTAAGAAATACTTTGAATTAACTTTTCGTCTCTCATCACACTTTTCAATAGCCCCTGCAGCAGAAGGTCCAAAAAACTAAATCTCTATCCAAGGCGAAATTTAATTTCTGACATCTTCTGGGAAATTGTGAGAAAGCAGCCAGGCAAAACTCATTAAGCCAGTTCCAGTGGCAGCAGTCTACAGAGTCATAAACACATTTAAACAATGAGTAATGGCTTGAGAAATGGAAGAAACTAAATTGCACAATGCAGATTTTTCCTCATATGAGGAAACTGATGCCAAAACATTCCTCATATTTTCACAATTAGTTGGGATAAACTTTAACATATGGGCCTAACAGTTTAGCATTTTAAAATCAAAGTTGCAGACGCATACAATTTTCCCAAACATATCAAAAGCTTTCCCATCATTATCAGATGGAGAGAAATTAGAATTAACAAAATGTTTTGCAGCAGCCAGATTTACCAAAGCTGTAGCTGCTGGGTCAGGTCGGGGACTGGTGTATAAAAACTTGAAAGACTGAGGAACTTTATATAATCTATCTGCTTTCTTATGAGCAGCTGGTGGACAGTCAGGTAAATTGCAGGCTGTGGCAAAAACATCCTCCAACATTAACAGAACTGGAGAGAGAGGAAAAGGTTCTAGAATTTCCAGTTGCATTAAACTGTAATATTTTCTTAGGGACTGAGAGGCCTCGGTATTCAACCACTGAAAATATTGATTCATCCTAGAAATAGTCTCAGAAAAAGAGAATCCCTCACATAGATAATGAAATATCATGCTTGCGTCTGAATCTGATTCAGAAACCTGAGGAGAAAATATTGCATCTGCCCCTTCATAATCTCCTACAGATTGCATTTCTTGAATCTCTTCAGGGAAAGAGGAATACCTTTTTTCTTTTAATAGAAACTGCCTTATAAGACGAGTCAAAAGCCTACACAAGACCCTGAACCAAATCCAATAAAGTACTCCTGCCCAGAGTAACTGGGTCTATATTAGAACATTGAACATTTGAAATGTCGAGTGTTCTAATATCTACCTGTTTTCAGCGAATGCTGAAAATATCGAAGAAACAGGACACCGAATTCTGTTGTCCGTTTCAGTTGCTTCGGTATTTTCATCACTCTGGTGGAAAGTTACGGGTCGGGTTCAGGTAAGTGAGCGATTGTATTGACGTGTGGATTAGGGTGGGTTAGGTGAGTTAGGGTTAGGGCGTGGGTCAGGTAAGTATGCGATTATGTGGACGTGTGGGTTAGGGCGGGTTAGGTGAGTTAGGGTTAGGGTGCGGGTCAGGTAAGTGTGCGATTGTGTGGACGTGTGGGTTAGGGCGGGTTAGGTGAGCTAGGGTTAGGGCACGGGTGAGGTGACTGTGTGATAGTGACGGACCTTAGGGTTAGGGTTTGGGTTAAGGTAAGTGGATAGTTAGTGGTGTATGTATAGTTTAGCGTAGGGTTAGGTGTAAGAGTTTAGGTGTATGCGTGTAGATTGCTGTTTGTTTGGTGTGCCCGTGCTTTGGTCATAGCAGGGTCACCCTCCTGTAGCTGAGGCAAATTATCATCCTGCTTTCTTTTTTTTTTTTTTTTTTTTTTTTTTTTTTTTTTTTTTGTGGTTGGAAGAAGGTCTAACAGAGCTATCAGTTCTTTGCAACATGATCAAGCCACAAATGGTGCTCATTTTCCAGGGAAGTTTAACAAAAATAAATAGTAGCAAAAAAAGTAACTTTTTCCAGAAAAAAAAGCAAATATTGCAGTAAACACTTTCCACAGCCCCCAAAAGTAAAATAACAATTGTACCTCCACAGAAAAGTAGCTTTGGACAACTTTTAAAAACTTTTTTCCACAAAGGTAAAAAAAGAGCATTCCCATTTAAAAGTACATGAAAGTCAACAAAAACACATTTTGCTAGGTTAGAATATTTTCTTTTTAAGGAAAAGTAAGTTTTATCAACTCAAAAAGTAATGTAGAAGGTTTTTCCCAGAAAGGAACTTATCTGTCCAGCAATGGAACAGTATTCACAGACCATCAGTCTTCAAAAGCCCACAAAAAAGCATTCTTTTCAACAGCAGGAAAGCTCTGAAGGGCTTGACTACCCAACCTGACTTTTTAGTCATATTAGTTTGAGCTGACCAATGCTTTGGGAGTGTGGAAGGTTCCCCTGAAGCTTTGGAAGTAGACTGGCTATTATATCCTAAGCAAGATATAATCCATAGAGCTAAGACTACTTCAGCAGTGGTCATAATGATGAACATCCATTGTTGTTTGGACTAAAAATGGGTCACCAGCAGTATTTTAGGCTGTTCCTCTTGATTTTGAAAAGGACTTTTAGAATTAGGGGAAGATAGGAAAGGCAAACAGGAATTTCCATTTTCATGAAATGGACATGGCATCTATTCTCCAAATCTCTGAACATGGAACTCTGGAGCAAAACAGTATGCACTTTCTGTACAGAGTGAAGGCAAAATGATCTATTTGGGGAGTTTCCCCACTGATGGACAATCTGCATGAAGACCTCTCTGTTCAATATCTATTCATGAGTGTCTGCCTTGGATCTGCTCAAGCAATACACCACCATATTTATCTCTGAAGGAATGTACACTGCCTGATAGCTATCTCCCAGGCTGCCATGGCAAGTCTGTGGAGATGATAACATTTTGTTCCTCCTTGTTTGTTAATGTACTACATTACAGTGGTACTGTCTATGAGGATTTTGGATTCCTAGTGATCAAAAGTGAGTCAAAGACTGAAAAGCCAAGATCAATGTTTTTGTTTCGATTTCTTGATATTTATATCATTGTTCCTGTCCTGCCTTGACCATATTGGAATTTTATGGTCACGGAACATGTTCTCCATGCCATTTCTGAAGTATCTGTGGAAACGCCTTGGTAAAGAGAAGGCACCAGAAAAGGCATTCCTGTGTCGAGTGATATCTGACTGAGCCATCAGTGAAATCCTTTCTCACTGGAGAGCAAAAGAGGAATTGGAAAGTTCAGGAGGTAGCAGTGTTGTACCCAAATGGATTTGAGATACCACTGAATCTTCCTCATGTGGAGTCTGGCAAAATGAATAATTTGAATGGTTGGAGCCATATACACCAGGGTTCTTGATATCTTTCTTTGTCATTTCAGGTCATTTTAGGGGAAGGAGAGCCTGGAAATATGATATCAGAAACTGTATTTTGTTCTGAGGAAGATACTCTATCTTAGAGAAACTATTGAAATGGCAGCCTAGAAAAAAGGGATCTTAAGAAAGCAGGAGAGATTTTTTTCTAATTTCAGGGTGAAACCCAGTCTTAGAAAAGGACCATGGAGAACCTGAAGTCTTGGAGGAGATTGTAAACATAAGGGTAAACATGTATATCCTAGAGCCTGTAGAATCTATGACAGGAGCTAGACTTTAAATACCTTTGGAACTGTAGAAAGTCTAAAGGGCAAAACTAAGAATTGAAAATGAAACTGTAAAGCACAAAACCTTAAAAGTTTTCTGTGATCTGGATGAATAGGAATATGATGATAAGAATCCTTAAGGTACAAGGTAATCAGGAAGGCCTAAGGAAGGTCATTAGAAGAAGATTTTGCATAGGATCATAGAAGGTTACTAGGCTATTGGCCCTGAAACCCTTATAAGCCTAACCAAGAATAAAGAAATTCCTAAATGGTTCAGAGGGAAAAGCCAAATTAGTTTGCAGTCTTTCTCTGTGATATTGAGAACCCACTGATCTGAAGTCATAAGTCTCCACATAGGAATGGAGTAAAAAAGTCTTCTTGAGAGAGGAGCAGGGGATAATCTGAGGTGAAAGGGGGTGAAAGGGGCAGATAGTCAGAAACCAGTTAGCTGGCTTGTCAGGGAAGGATCCTTTAGATCCCTTAAAGTCTGGTTTGGTTTTCTCCTGAAACTTCTTTTTAGTCAACTTTTCCTCTTATGCTGTGGCTTTTGGTCATTTCAAATACACGAACCTGGCTTAGAAAGATAGTTACCCAGAAATTTAGAATGAGAGGAAAGGAAAAAAAACTTTAAGTCATGTATAATCTCACCTCCTTCCTGCAGGTTTTTGAAATTTTCAGCAGCTACAGGACCAAAGAGATTTCCCTCATCAGAAGAGCATCCAACAGTTTAGAGATGAAGTCTTCTGGTAAAGACTGTAACCTCAACCAAGAGTATCTTCTAAGAACAGACCCAGTAGCTGCAGCTCTAGAAGATGCATCTGCAGCATCCTAATTACATTTAGTAGAGTGTCTGGCTACTTCATTAGTTGAGTTGAGCAGAGGTAAAACAGAAGATTTATTGTCTGACTCAGGGATGTCTGAGACTAACTTGCTCATAACACCTAGAATAGACAAAAGATACCTAATCATATGCATTTTGAAAATGATGGCATAGAAAGAATGTGTAGCAGATGCATACACCTTCTTTCTATACTCGCCCATGGCCCTACTGTCTTTGTCATTAGGCGGAGCATTAGTAGATGGGAGTACTTTAGTAGGTTTATCTGATTCTATACAAATTAGTGCTGGCTCTGAGGAAGAATATTTGTATATAAGCTTGTGTATGTCAGGGATCTTTCTGAACCTATATTTTTTTTTTTGAGCCAAAGGTTATGATTTTGAGTTCAAACCAGCTGTGGCAAAGATTTTCTACAAGGCTTCTTTCACAGGATAACTGAAGAAGGTTTGGGAACACCCATGAATGACAGGTCATAATACCTCCTTTGCACATCAGACACTTGTTTTCCTCCCCTCTGAAAATATTAGCTCATTTTTAAAACAGTGTCCCCCCAAAAAAAGCCGTTAAAGGAGAAGAGTCAGAAGGATATGGTATCCTCATCCTCTAATTCAAAACCAGTAGGAGAGTTCAACTGTGAGTCTTCTTTTTCATAAAGATTCGCTAACTCTCTTATGAGGAGAAGCAGATACAGGAGTAGAAAGGAACTGAGGAGGCTTTAAAGACATAATAGACTTAAAACGTCCTTGGGAAAAATCATACCACTCTTTTTTGCGGGTTCTGAAGTAGAAGGAGCAGAAGGATAAGAGTGCTTAGCTTTTTGTTTTTTCTTCATGGGGACATCCACAAAAATGTACTGGGGTGGATTTGGCCCATGATGTACGACTATACGCTTACAGGAACCTCCTTCCAGACTATGATTTGATGCATGCCCTCAGGTCCTTCAGAGATGATTAGCTGTGGCTCCTCTTTTGTGGCCATACTGGCTGTCTGATTAGTCATGATGGACATGCCTACATGCAGCACTTTATTGGTTTCCAGCAGGATTGTGAGAATGGAAGAGGCAACTAACACCAGGTGGTCTGAGGGCTCAGCAAGTGCAATATCAGGTGTGTCAGAGTCCAACTGGACAACAGAAACTTCGGGCTTCAGCCTCTTGAGCTTTTTTCAAGACTGCTGAGGGACATCTGACTGGGAAGCTTCATAGGCCACTGTACCCCATTTGATCTCTTTTTATCTTTGGTTTTCTATATAGATTCTAAGGGAAGCTAAGCATCTCCTAAAGGTTTTAGGAGCAAAGGATTTACAAACAAGACAGTCCTTACTGTTGTAATTAAGTCCAAGACATGCGTGCCTGTCTCTGTATGATATCTGCTTCAAGCAACCACATTTACTTTTCTTTCCTGATATAAAAAAATCAAAACTTTTCAGTCAAAATAAAGGAAACAGGAAGGCTCCCCAATGTGGATAATTATCTGCCCACATGCAATGGAAACTGTCTCAGGCCATATGGTTATCAGACCAAAGCAAAAATGCAGTCTCAATGTTCAGGCTGCCAGCAAGAAAGTTTTGAGGATCTTCTTGCATATACATGCCCTATGTACCACTAAGCATATTCTCTCTTGGGCCATATGCCAGATCTTGGGTGGCGCAGTGGTGCAGTGGTTAACATTGTCTCCTCACAGCAAGAGGTTCTCCAGTTCACTTCTTGGTTGGGGTACCTTCTGTGCAGAGTCTTCATGTCCTCCCTGCATTCATCTGGATTTCCTCCAGGTACTCTGGTTTCCACCCACATTCCAAAGACATGCATGTGCAGCGGTTCTCCCCGGGCCTTCACTGAAAATAGGCTCTGTCCTAGTTGGACTTTCCCAGTCAACAAATGTTAAATAAATACATAAATAAATGTATGGCACAAGCGGAAGGCCAAGCTTTGGTATACTGGCCTGATCTATGCTATCCTTGGGAGGATGTTCTCATAAGTAAGCAATACTGCAGCAGTGATCAATGAAGGACACAAATTTTATTATTGTTTCTTATTTTTACTGGCTCAATGTTTATTCAGATCTACCCTTTGGTTGTGATGGTATGAACAACTTAAGATGCAACTTCGTGAACAGCTGTAGAATGCCCAAAAGTTCTTCAAAGTCCACCCAGTTAAACCAGTAATTCTTGCTTAGAAAGAACTTAGTGGTTCATTGGGGAAACACTAGGGCATTATAAAATTATTTTCCTAGTGAACTTTCAAACCTCCTGATTGACAAGATTTATAAAACATCCTCCTGGAAGAGCACTGATACATACAATGAGTCAGGTTTGCTGCATATGAGTGTAAGCATTTCCAACTCATATCTGCAAGCTCCTTCTCCTACAGTGGACTAACCTTACCTTTAACACTAAATATAATTTGCAACAACCTCTTAGCACTAAGCCTAACCTTACACCTTATTCACAGATTCATAGATATTCTATGGCTATTTTATGACCATTTAACACCTTACATGTACCTGCCCCTCAGACCACACTTCCTTTCTCCAGGAGGGCCATACTAATCAACCTTGAATAAATTTGTGAATACCATCTATGGTATATAAAAAGGAAGATAGTTATTCACACTGCTTAACATGCAGGGAGAGTTTATTCCAGAAGTTTGGGAGGAGCTGGGTTACAAAGCAGTCCCTCCACTATGTGTTTCTTAACACTTAGTGAAGATTGAGGTTCACAGTTCTAGTATTGATGGAGCTATTGGACTCGTGAAGATACAGAAAGTACAGGAAAGCTGAGTCTGTAATAGTATAGAAAGTGAATCAGAGAGCTCCCCCTAAAAAGTCTCTGTCTAAGTCATTGAATAAAGGAATAGAATTTTTATAATCCTTATCAAACTTCTAGCCAGGGCTACACTTAAGGCTAGAGCTGGGCTTTACTTTGAGACCGAGGCTGAATTAGGCTGAGGGATGCAGTATGAAAGAAAGTATAGTTGTGTAAGTTGCACTGACCTCAACAGTAGATGTTAGAATGCCTCACTGCTGGGATGCTTAGATATGTGTGAATAAAAAACTATGATGTTCATCATTTTCACTGCCGCAGTAGCCTTTTGGCTATCTGGGATGTATTCTGCCTAGTAACTAACAACCAGTCAGCTTCACAAAGCTCTGGCTTCTCACATCCTTCACTCTGACAGATGAATGGCCAGCCCATTGGATGGAAATCTACAGTCAGAGAAAGAAATCTTCATGAGTTTGTTGCCCATAAAGTGAGAAAGAGTTCACTCATAGTAAATCTCTGGAAAATGATCCTAGCACATCCAATCCTGGAAATGTAAAAGTAATCCAGTTTGCAATGTTTTGTAAAATTATGCACAGAGGACCATGTTGCTACCTCTAGAATGTTTCTAGAGTCCACCCCTTTCTAGTATGCCACTGTAGATACCAAAGTTCTAGTAGAATGTGCCTTGCGACTGCCTCAGAGTTTCCATGGTTGGTATAACAAAAGTCAATAATTGAGGATAGCCACCTTGAATTAGTTTGTTTTCACATGATTTGCTCCTTCTTTGTCTAATCATAAGAAATAAACAGCTGATCTGATTTTCTAAAGGACTTAGTTCCGTTAAGCATCCTGTGCACATCCAAAATATATAGTATCCCTTCTCTCCAGTTCTGAGAGTCTGCAAAGAACAGTGGGAGGCTTGATTCAAAATAAACTCTGAAACAAATGTGTCCATAAATGAGGGACTGGTCTTAATGATACACTATTTCTAAGGAAGACCAGATAGGGTTCATAGGTGTGTACTAGGCTAATGACCACAAGGTCCTTTTTAAGCCTAGCCATGCATCTCAAATCTCTGACAAGTTCTGATACCCTTGATAAATATAAGAATGGGCCTGGGAGATGAACCATTTACAGGTCACCTGTGTACATTAGAGACACAGGGGCCAAACAAGGGATGAATTTCCAGTTTCCCATCCAATTGTCCAAGTTACACTTATATTGGGTTAGGGAGGAACTCTGTTTCACATGGATGGGGAGCCTGTTCCATAGACGGGGTAGTCTCTGGGATACATACCTATCTCTCCAGCAGGTCCTATTTATATCACAGGCAAGGTTTAAGTCTTTAGAATGGGTAATTCTGGTGCTGTTTGTTTTGTGGATATGCAGGAGGTCCATCAGAGTGGGGTCTGACAATGCTCTGTATGCCAAGCATAGATTTCCCCTCAAAAGCCTGTGGAAGACAGAATACAGGGATATGGCCTTGAGGCAGTTTGCATAGGACATATTACTTATGCCCTGTATTCTTTTAGTGAGGAACCTCTGTGGACATTCCAATTGTTGGATATGCCTGGTTAGGTACGTATCAAAGGGGGTATTGTACTCAATGATAGGTCTGATGAATGATGAATACAGTGGAACACTGACTTCCTTAGACTTAGATGCATACCTTTGTTTATATATTGTGCAACATAGAATGATTTCCTTGCCACTGTAGACATGTGATGATCAAAGGCTAGATTACTATCTATGTGTGTCCCTAAGTCCCTGACAACTGGGTCAACTCTAAGGGGTGTGTTGTCAATATGATAGTTACCAGGAATGGATGACTTCCCAAAGGATACTATTATGTATTTTGTGGCTTTATTTTTAATCCATGGCTCTGACACCAGTTGTTTGTCTGTGTCAGCTCCTCTTGGAGAACATTTGTGTCAGTGTAAGATTCAATGACAGCTCCTAATTTGCAATCATCTGCAAATTTAGTCAGCCAGAGACCACTAACATTGGCCTTGACTTCTGAGAAGTAAATGCCAAAAAGGAGCAGTCGAAGGACTGATCTCTGAGGGACTCCACTTGTGACTAGCCTCTTTGTAGAAGTGGACTCTCCAATTCTAACTTCCTGGGTCCTGTCCGTGAGTCAATTGGCTATCTACCAGGTGACAAACAGGTTTGTACCCAACCTCCTGAGTTTGTCAACAATTCCAGAGTGGGGCATTGTGTCAAATGCCTTTGCCAGGTCAAGTTAGGCAGTGTGAATGATCTTGCCATCATCCATTGCTTTGGTGACCTTCTCAAAGAAGTCCACCAGGTTGAGTAGGTATGATCTGCCCTTGACGAAACCAAACTGGGTTGGGTCCAGTGTCTGGAAGTTTACTATATCTCTATTGATCATCTCCATGATAATTCTTTCAATGGCTTTACATATAAGACTAGTGAGACTTATGTGTCTGCAGTTTCCAGGGTCTGTAGAGGGATGACTGTTGCCTTTCTCCATATATGAGGCATGAAGCCTGTTTGGAGGCTACAGTTAAATAATAATTCCAGAGGCCCTGATAGATCATGTTTCATGCTATTTAGAATGTATCCTGGGATATTGTCTGGACCCATTGATGCAGTGTTCTTGGTTTTAGAGAGAGCATTAAGGGCCTGTTCCCTAGTGATATTAGGGGGAGTTATATTTGATGGTATTTCCTGAGGGAAGGTTGTCTCCCACCCTGAGACTTGGCAACTCAGGTATTTCTTCTTGCAGATGTCAGAGCAATAAGAAGTATAGTCTTCCATGTAATGAAGCTTAAATCCATTTGATGGGCTGGTTCAAATGGAGATTAGCTAACTTCTCCAGCACAATATTAAGGTCCATTTGATGGGCTGGTTCAAATGGAGATATAGCTAACTTCTCCAGCACAATATTAAGATCCCAGCAAGGAGCCCTGCTTTCTAGGAGGCCTAAGATTTAAAATGCCTTTCAGAGACTGAGAAGAAAGAGGAGGATCCAGGAGCAGACATGCTGAAAAGGCCACAAGATATAACTTGATTCAGGGATAAGACATGCCAGAAGAAAGTAACTCAGACAAATATTTCAGAACCAATAATACATAACACCTCATGGGGTTCTGGTTATTGGCTAGGCACCAACTAGAAAATCTTTTCCACCTGCCCATATAAGAATTCCTAGTAGCAGGCTTTCTTGTCTCCTTTAGTACCTGTTGCACATCCTCATGAAAGAGGTGCCTAAAAGGAATCAAAATTGAATCATCTAGGGCTTCCAAAATGGCTGCACACTGATCAACAGCTTACCTTCAGCTATCCCAGTGTGAAAACAGAAACTGAGAAAAAGGAATGCCACTGAAACTGTTTTTTGGTAAAATTTGGTTACCGGCTAGTAAGTACATTGTCTGGATGCCAGCAAAGAAGAAATTTGGAAATCCTGAAAGAAAATCAACCAGAAAAGGTGAAGTGAAAACACTCTTTGTGATGGATTCTGCAGCTGTTCATTAAAAAAATCAGTTCAGCTTTGATTCAAGACATGGCTACCAGTAATTTAGAGGGAAAAATCAAATGCACTCAGAGGTGATTAAAATAAATGGAACATTGAAGGAATATATCAACTCAAATATCCAAAGGTTGTAAAATATAAAAGTAATGTCTTTCAGCTTTTCCCAGTTAGGGGTCGCCACAGCGGAACTCCGGTCCACTAATGATTAGCAGTGGATTTTTACGGTGCTGAGTTGCCAGCCTGATGTCCAACCTTCAAAGAAGGCACACCCATTCACACATGCACCTACCTGCATGTCTTTATATGTCACTCTTGTTGTGAGGCGACAACACTAACCACTGCACCACCATTGTAAAAAATAGAAGACACTTTAACTAGTTGTATAGATGAACTGATAAAACTGCAAAAATCAGATTGAAATGAAGAAAAAGCTGACTAGGTAATAAGGCTTTCAAGAAGAGCTATTTAAAAAAATAGTAGGGTTAGAAGACAGAGTGTGCAAAGAAAACCTGAGATTTTCTATTGTACAGAGAAACTGAAAGGAACAGACTATTAATTTTATGAAAGCACAAATAAGCAATTGGTCAGGTGTTGCAAAGCAAGATTTGTTAATTGAAGGGGCACATTAAGTGTATGGTTCTAACCTGGTCATGAAAAGCAGCCAAGACCTGTATTACTAAAGATGCAATCATACCAGCAGAAAGAGTTGTTGATCCTGACAAAAGTGTGGCAGAACAGCAAAGTATTAAAAATTGGAGTTAAAAAGCAAGTAAAGGAGGCTGCAGACCATGGCTGTACAGCACATAAAACAGTGAGCGCTTTCGTGGCCCAAGCCACTTCATCAGACAACACAAGAATACTGTTCTACAGGATTTATACTCAGTGCTACAATCAATTATACAATTAATTATGCAAATCATCCTCCTTTGAATAGATTTAAAGCCACACAGTAATAAATAAAAACCATGACATGAAAAGCAAAACAGTCCTTTCATATCTACACACTGCCCTATAAAAATATTCCTACATGCTCCATAAAAAATATACCAATGATGTTGACATGCACATACGCTCCATATAAATTCATATTCATAGAACATATAAAAATAAATAAATGATAATAACTAACTATTTCAAATACATATATAAAACATATAACAAATGCACAAGTAAAAATAACTGTCTTGAATACATATTCCTATACACACACACATATATATATATATATATATATATATATATATATATATATATATATATCTGTCATGCTCAGTTCTGGAACAAATATTTGTACAAGTTGGTAAAATATGTAGTATTAAAGAGAAACTTCTTTATAAAGAATCGATTTATATTTTAGTTTGATACTTTGTTGCCTGTAGGTTTAAATGTGGAAATTAATTGGAACTGTTATGTAATTAGTGTTAATTAATGGATTATATAAGAAGTCTTGCATTTGAGTATTTGTATTACTCCTGGAAGGCTGTGTGCTGAGGTGCCAGAGTGTTTTGTGTGCTATTTTATATTAAACTTTTTTACTGTGGCCGGTTGTGGATTCCTTATCCTTTGTCTGAGAGTCGTTTGATTGATTTGTTTGGATTATGGCCACAGATCCATTGTGTAACATCCCCAGGTTCTTCAGAGAAGAATCTATTTTGCTTCAAAATTCTTCACAAAGAACAATGGATAATTATATTGCACAAGGAGCTGCTTCATTTCCTCCTTCTGGTGAGAGTTTTTCCAATAATGTGAATGATGTTCATAGGTTGGTACTAGGCTAGCGGCCCTAAGGCCTAAGCAAGCCTAGCCATAACAATTCCCTGGAAATTTTTTCCCACAATATTTACTTCTCCATCCAAATTTATATTTATAGAGAAATACATGGGGGACAGACAATCCATTTTCTACTGTGGGCAGAGTGTTTCTCTAAATGTGTCAAAAGAGACTCAGGATTTATGTGACAGTCTAGAGAAATTATTGATTGCTGAAACTAAAGTACGCTTAAATATTTTGGACTTACAGTGCTATTTATACCTTAGATTTTTACCTAGAGGTCTTCGAGCATTTAAAAGCCCTACTACACCTTTTAATATGAATGATGAGACTGACAAAGCTTTCTGTGATTGCTGGGTGGCAGCAGCACATCGCTGTGCAACAGAATGGCTTTCTATTCTTTTAGAAAGGGATACACTGAAACACAGTATGCTGAAGGCAGAGATTAAGCATACCTTTTCTGATTTACCCCCTTTGGTAGCTTCTACCCAATTAGACAATATATTACGAGAATTTTATGAGAAGCTACAAAATCTTGAATCTTCTATCATAGATAGAAAGAAAAACAAAATTAAAAGAGACACCCGTGACTATGAGCAAAGGCAGGCTTTTTTGTGGAAAGTCAATCAAAAATGAGAGAACATTAACTTCCGTACACGCCACAGCAGAAGTTACAAACGTGCACAAACTTTCATTTGCTTCTTTAGAGTGTTTTACTAGTGGGGGAGAAAGTGATGATACATCTTATCCCCCTCTGCCCAAAGCACAACAACCGGAAACTTTAGAACAGCAGTTTCAGAGGGAAGGAGGTGAACAGCAGCATAAACAAAACCATAAAAGAAATTGGAACCAGCAAGGACAAAACTATCCTAATGAAGGAAATACTCAACCTCATTTTAAACGAGGTAGATGGAACTGAATTTTCTTCTTTTCAAGTTGTTAATAGTGCTTTATGTCTTGATTCGGTCATTGCTAATTTGTCTGGATGTAGTTTAAGTTCCATTGAGTGTAGTGTTCTAAATTTAGGTCTTAAATTTGTGCCCACAGTGATTCCATGTATGCATATTTTGAAGCAAGAGATTTTTTTGTCTAGTAATGAAACTTCATTTAAAATATTTTTTTAAAGTAAATTTTCAACAATCTGATTATATGAGGGATGAAAGTTTTTTAGATTATGTTGTTTCTGGTGAAGAAAGTTTTATTTCTTGTGTTTCTGAAATGGAGGATTTAAATGCTTATTGTCGACTGAACACACAGGCTATTCAGTGTAGTAGTTATTTTATTCCACCATATACTAATGAAACTGTTAAACATTTTTCCTCTATGTTTAATTTTCAAAGTCCAACAGTTGTATTGCGCCTTTAAAAGATGTAAGAATGTTGCATATAACTTAACAAAATTAGAGTGGAATGCTCTTATTAATTTAAGTAAAAGAAGAGATACTGTAATTAAGCCTTCAGACAAGGGGAACAAGATTGTAGTATTACATCATACGCAGTATTCTGCCATGTGTTATGAGCATCTTAATAACAGTGAAATTTATAAGAAATGTAATATCACTGTCTATAATAATGCTATTATGGAATATAAAATGTTATTACAGAAAGACTTTAGGCTATGTTATCTGACCAAGGAAGATATTAATAAAAGGTTTGGGGTTGAAAGATGTAAAATACCTTCCTTTTATTGTTTGCCCAAATTGCACAAAAATATGTTCAATCCTCCTGGTCGCCCAATAATGGCAGCCTGTAGATATTTCCTGAATAGCATAGGCTTGTTAATACATAATCATTTGAAACATTTTGTAATAAAGTTAACATCGTACATCAGAGATTATTTTGACTTTTTATAGAAAGTATCTGATACAACATGGGATAAAGGCATGTATTAGCTGGATGCAAAAAGCCTTTATACTAGTATCTATATAAGCACAATTTTATGCATAACCATGTTATTGATTACTGTAGATACATAGATGATTTCATTTTTATATGCAAAGGTGGTGAAAGTAGTATTGGAAGTTCCCATCAAGACTTAGAGAATAACATATATGGGTTAGGTTTTGATGGACTACAGTATGGTAAAAAAGTGATTTTTTGGACTTAGTTTTGGAAGGTATGAACAATGGTAGTATAAAAACATCTGTCCATAGGAAATTTGTGAATTGTAATCATTTTTTACATGGAGGTAGCTTTCATCCGAAGCATCTTTTGGAATCTCTCTCATATGGGGAGTTATTTCATATTGATAGAATTTGTAACAGTTGGGATGATTTTGTGGTGGAATGTGAAATAACTTTTAATATGTTTATTAGTAGAGATTATAAATATAATATAGTCAAAAAATCTCTATATAAGGTAGTTTCACAGAGGTTTGGTGTGGTTTGTCTGGGGGCCCATTTTAGAAGTATTGGTGCTGAAATTAAAACTTATAATATAGGCACAAATCAATGAATGAGAAAGTGTATTTTGTGTCAGTTTACAATAACCTCAGTAGTGAGATAGGCAACATATTAAATAACTTGGGAATTTTTAATAAAAGATTGTGAACTTGGTAATCTTATTGCTCACCATCCTTCTCTCTCTTATAGACAGGGCAAACATTTAAAATACTTTTTAACTTCTAGTCTTTTTAGTTTTCCTGATGATAGGGTTCACTTAAATCCTTCTTTAAAGGGTATGTTCCCTTGTGGTGAATGTAAGATATGTTTTAAAGTTGTCCCCAGTTTTGGTAAAATAAATGGTGTTCATTTTCCTCCTTTTAGTAGACTTTCTTGTGATAGTGAGGGCATTATATATGCCTTGAGGTGCCCCTGTAATTTGTACTATATAGGGGACAGTAAAAGAAAATTTAGAACCAGATTGCAAGAGCATGTCAGGGATATAAAAAAGAACAAAAGTGAAAGCAATCTTGCTATGCATTTTAAAGAAAGACATAATAGTGATTTCACTTTGCTCCAGGGTTATGTTTTGGAACAAATATTTGTACAAGTTGGTGAAATATGTAGTATTAAAGAGAAACTACTTTATAAAGAATTGATTTATATTTTAAAGTTTGCTACTTTGTTGCCTGTAGGTTTAAATTTGGAAATTAATTGGAAGCAACTGTTATGTAATTAGTGTTGATTAATTGATTATATAAGAAGTCTTGCATTTGAGTGCTTGCATTACTCCTGGAAGGCTGTGTGCAGAGGCGCCAGTATGTTTTGTGTGCTATTTTATATTAAACTTTTTTTAATGTGGCCGGTTGTGGATTCTTTATCCTTTTTCTGCGAATTGCCTCGTTACTCTGTCAGAAATATTGTGTGAGCAAATGGCTGTAACTAAGATACAATTTTCTTTTCTTTTTTTTTTTGAACTGGGACACACATCCTGAATTACTTTGACATGGTAAGACCTTATTAAGTTTAAATCTGTTGCCTGCCAAAAAAGCAATTACTAGAAAATGGAAATCAAAATCTAAATCTACTGTATTTGAAGTACTGAATATTATAAAATAGATAAAATAACAGGAAGACAGATCTTTAGAAAATGGAATGACAAAAATACATAGAAATAAAAGGAAGTTACTGGAACAATATATGCAGAATAACATTCAGGAAGAAGAGTGAGGGTTAAGTGAAGGCAGGAATTCTGCAAATTATGTAATGTTGGACTGATGCTAATGATAAAGAAAAGATATGTGCTGCATAATTTATGTAAATAGGAAAAACATTTGGTTTCTTTTCTTTTCTGTTAATATATGTTTATCTATGTCTTAAGTGATAATTTAATAAAGGTGTTTAAAAAAATGAACCTTCCAGGTATTTATTTAAATTTGTTTGAGAATGGGGTGTAGGTCCAGTCTTTTAGGAGGTTTGTGGCTATTGCCCTTGGCCAATTCCATAAGAAAGGAGAACCAATGTTGCCTGGACCAAAAGGAAGTTACCACAATGATTTTTGTCCAGCCCTTCTGAATCTTAAGAAATGCATAAAGGAACACTCTCGACCTTGGGAATGAAAATGTATCTGTTTTTTTCAGACTTGGTTGCGAAGAGCACTAGAGCAAAATGTATTCAGTTTGTCTGTTTTGAAAGGAGGCAAACAGATCTATTTGAAATGTTCCCCACAACTTAATTCCTAGAAGACCCTTCCATCATTCAGTTTCCATTCATGAGGGTCTGTTCTGGTCCTGTTCAGGTTGTCTCCTATGATGTTTCACTCTGACAGAATGTAAGATGCTAGGAGGGTTAAAGAGTGCTGTATAGTTACCTTACAAACTGTCATAGCCACCTTGCATAGAGGATGTGATCTTGTGCATGTCACATCACTGTGGTTTTGACTGTAATCACTTGAAGAGGTTCTGGGAACCATAGAATATGAAGAGATTTTAAGATAAGGTCACAGCCAACATTTCTTGACATTTATGTTCTTTGGTCTGTCTGAGGAGTTCCATGGGCCTTGAACCTTTATCACATAGAAGTTGCTCCCCAAGCAAAACCTGAGACACCTGTACTTACAGATTGACCTAAGATCTGATGAGAAAAGGGAAGACTTGTATTTTGAGACATTTGTTGTCTCCACCAGTTAAGTTCCTTTTTGACAAAGCCCAAAACTGGAATTTGAAATGTCATCTTTGACAAAGCCCTGCATTGTAATTTGAAATTCAAGAGGATGAAGATGTTGAGTCTATTGCACACCATTGAATTTTTCTCATATGTAACCTGGCTACAGGAATCATGAGAATCATAGAAATCATGAACCCTAGAATTCTGTGATAACCTTCCCGAAATCTGAGACTGATTTGAGAAGCTCAGGAATGTTTCCAGATAAAAATCCACATTCTCCTGTGTAATAAAAGTCTTTTGCTGAGAGGTGTCTGGAAGGCAGCCCAGCAACCCAGTCTTGTCAAGGAGGAGTTTTGTACATTTATCTGGAATCCCAGATTAGTACAAAGAGATGAAACCCATATTAAAGAATCTTGACAGCAGGGAAAAGACTCATAAATAAGTAATCTAAATAAGGAAATATGCGAATGCCATACAGTCTGCAATGAACTACAATTGGAGCTAAGCACATTGTAAACACCCTTGGAGCTATAGATAACCCAAAGGGTAATTTAGAGAATAGATAATGTGACCTAGATACAGATAATCCAAGACATTTTTGAAGCCTATGGCTATGGGAATGTGAAGATTACCATCCTTTAGATCTAATGTTACCATGACACTCAAAAGAGGGACGATAGGTAACAGACTTTGAAGGGTCAGCATTTTGAATTTTGGTACTTTCACATACAGTTTGAAAAAGAAAAGATGTAGAACTGCTCTCCATGAAAGCTCTTTCTTTGGAACCAGAAGCATTCTGGAATAGAGGCCTTTGTTACTTTGATCTAAAGGCACTGATTATGTGACTCATAGGGTAAGTGTTGAATAACCTGGAAAAATCTATGTTTGGTTTGGAGGGTAGAGAGGAATTTCGATGAAAGGTAGTGTTTGTATCTAGTGCTAACTGTAACCCTCCTGAACCACTTAACACCCAAAAGTCAAACAATCTTTTGCCAAAGGGCCAGTTTCTGGGATGGAATTTGAGAGATGGAGGGAGCAGGAGGAGTGGGGATGGGGTATAGAATGCTGGCATAGTCATTCTGAAGGGTCTATATTAGATAAACGAAAGTTTATCTTACTGAACGCTAACATGAGCAAAAATCCTGGAACCCGAAACCGGAATTGTGAGATCGCAGTACAGTGAAAATGGGAATATTTGCCCTTTCCTCGCTGTAGTGCGTTCTCTGAGTTGGAATATATATTTAGCGGGGGTGTGGGGGGCACAGCCCACCACAATTGCAGTTTCGAGTTCCAGGATTTTCGATAATGTCAGTGTTTGGTAAGATAAACTTTCATTTATCTAACATAGACCCATTCTGAAGTATTAGATTGTTCCTTTTTTGGGGAAAAAGAACTTTGTTTCTTGTTGTTCCCCTCCTGTCATCTCCTTTTTGCCCCCTGTTTACCTTGAGGTGGCAGGGTTTGTTTTGCTTTTAAAAGAAAAATAGAGTTCAAGAAATTTGTAAACAGGGGCTTTCAAAAATCTTAGACGCTACCTGAATTAACTTCCCTCCTTTATCAGATTGTTTGAAGAACTGAGTAGCAGACTGGCGAAACAAACCTCCTAATCCAAGCAGAGTTCAAAATTGCAGACTTTATATCATCAGCAAGCTTTTGGATATGTACTGAGGCAAAAACTCCTTAAAACAACAGTAGTAGCAGTGGTCCTAGACACAGTATCTGCACAATCATATACACTATTCAAGTCATGTTTAGATGCTTGAGAAAGATTAGAAACAACAGGGTTCAGAAAACAGCTACCATTGGAAGGAAGTGTAGTCCCTCAAACTGTCTGCACAAAACAGAATAAACTTTCACAAATGTCTCTAGTAGTTAAGAATTCTGTAAACTAAAGTGGAATAAGAGAAGATTCTCTTACCAAATCTGTCCAATTCCTTGCCTGCTTTGTCCACAGGACAGCGGTTTGTATTGACCAACAGTCTGTTTCCAGCTGGTGAAGAGCTAGATATAGTAGCTGGGTGTGGTCAAGGATGAGAAAACAAACCTTGTTAGTTTGAAGTTCTTTTATAAAGTCTGTCTACCTTTTTGGAGACTGAAAGTTGACAGGATTATTACAGGCAGCATTAAACACATCCTCCAAGGCTGGCAAAATAAGAGGAATTGGTGCAGAATGAAGTTTAGCCACTTGTGGGACATCAAAATATCTCCTCAGTTCATGGAGAACATCCACTTGTCCCCACAAAAACACATCATTCATCCTGGAAATAGTCTTTGAGAAAGAAAATTCCTCCAAGGGAGGTAGTCCGGACCAAGTTTCCTCAGAATCAAGGTTTTGAGCTTGAGAATATGCAGGAGACTCTGGAGTAGAACTGTGTTTCTGTCCATGTCAGAATTATCTGATAAATTTTCCTCAGGAATATATTTACTGACATTGCCTTCAGTTAAGGATTTCTAAGCATCAGGATTAACAGCCTGTAATAATTGGTCGGCTAAGATAAGAAAATCATCTTTATGAACAGACACCATGGCTTCAGATGAGCAATGTCTAACATTTTGTTTTTCTTTACAGGTAACACCCAAGGAGAAGAACTAGGAGATAAGTCTTCAGCCCTATCAAGAGGTCTCTTTCCCTGGCTATCCTAAAATGCATCCCCTGGAGTTTTTCCCATATCCTAATTGGACAACGGAAAAGCAGATTAGACTTTAAATGACCTCCAGTCAATGGTGGCTAACAAGACTACACCAGAGGAATCCAGAGAGGCAAGTGAGTACTCTACAGAACAACTGTTGGCCACTACAGATTCATTCACTAATGTTTGAGGCACTGTCTCAGCTCACAGTGGCAGCAAGGGCACTTTATTGTGTTGTTTCTTCTTTTTAGGTACAGGACATTTTCTGTCCTATCATTACACTTCCTGGTCCTTAAAGTCATACAAATCGATCAAAGGTTTGCAAAACCAGTACACATTTACTTCAAAACTAGCCCACAAGTAAAAAAAAAAGCCCATAGCTAAACACAGAGGTCCATGACAAGAATCTCCTGACACCGAGGAAAAAATACTGGGTTTCATAAAGGGAAAATAATGCTTTGAGTCACCAAATAAAATATAATAATATTTTCATAAAATAACAATTTCTGTATGGAAGAGTTCCCCTGTGGAGACTTATCTGCCAGAAATTAAGCTTGAAGGCCAACTGTTGCTCATGTGAAGTCTCAGAGCTGCTTCCTCTCAAGGCAGCATGAAAGTAGTGAAGATTTCTTCTTTCTGACTTCCCTCCAACCTGCTGGCCAATCAGCAGATATAATGACGGTATGGGAGGGACCAGTGCTTTGTGAAGCCTGCTGGTTGTTGTATCCTAGGCAGGAAACAACCCATATCAACACAAAATTACTTCAGCAGTGAGAATCATGAACACCATAGTCTTTACTCATGCATATCTAACACCCCCACTGTCAAATTTCAAAAGGTTAGGGTTTCTTTAAGTTTAGGCTTAGACATACCTGCAGTTACTTCATAAGTTGGGCTTGTACTCATGCCGATGACATTTCTGAAGGATATTACCAAAAGATGATTATATGACTAAATAAAAGAGTTACCTTTTCATAATATCATAGTAGAATAGTAGGCTACTGTCCCAAGGGGTTTATTTAAACCTAGCCATGCTTTCCAATAAAATTTGATAAGTATTCATTCACAAGGGTTTTGTGAGGGTCTATATACTTGGGCATGAGTGGCTTAGCTTTACAAGTTTCCTCTCTCTACTAGACACATAGCTGCCAGACCAAGGGTATATTTATAGTTCCTTATTCATCTGTTCCAAGTTTTACTTGAATAAGTGAAGGGATGAACTGTACTTCACATGGACAAGAAGCCTGTTACAGAAAAGAGGGAGCCCCTCAGACATGTACCTGTCCTTCCAGCATGTTCTATTTATGTTGCAGGTAAAGTTTAGGTCCCTAGATTGGATGTTCCTGGTACTATTTGTGTTATGGAAGTGCAATAGGTCTATTAGGTCTGAATCATTGTTTTTTTTTTTTTGTAGGCCAGGCATATGCTGCCTCTCAGCATTCTGTAGTAAACCAATTAGAAGAATAAGACTTTGAGGCAGACAGCATAGGACTTATTTTCCACACCATGTATTATTTTTGTGAGGAATCTCTGAGCATGCTCCAGTTGTTCCCTGGTTTTACCATTACTTCAAAGGAGGCAGTTTTATGGTCTGACCTATCCAGTGAGAACATTACACTAGGAAGGGTGAAGTGTTCCACTATGTTTGTGAGGACCAGGTGAAGGATGTTCAAGCTCCTAACAGGCATGCAAGCTAACCGGTCCAAAGTGTTTGCATTTACAAATTCCATAAATCTCTGGGCCTGCATATGAGGGGTTGTGAATGATTCCCAGTTTATACTGGTGTAGTTGGAGTCACCCATGAATGTTCTTAGGTTGAATGGGGAGTGTCTCCAGTGCACTTAAATATGCATTATAGTTTTCCTGGGTCATAGAGAGGGACCAATGGCTTGCAAGGATATGGCATGGGACTTTGTCTAAGGTAATTTGGACATGGAGAGTCTCAAGCACATCATACTGATGGACCAGCCCTGAGGTGTGTTTGTTGTTAATGAAAATAGAGACACTTCCACCTTCTGTCCCGTCCTGTGCAGTAGCTGGCCTAAATGTGTGGAAGGCATTATAGCCCTGCAATGCTGGGGTACTCTCTGTGGCTTTAAACTATGTCTCAGAAACTGCATAGATGTCTACATTCTCCAGGGTGAGAAGAGCTTGCAAGAAATGAAATTTCTTGTTTAGACTCCTAGCATTGAGCAGTAACATTTTCAGATTTTCCTGGGTTGGTTTAGCTATGTTAATAGGTTTATCATTCTGGCAATGCCTAAGCAAGCATATCTGTGTGAAATTAGGGTTTTATGCAAGGGACAAGCCCCAAGCACCACCCCCATGTAGTGGCTATGCTCCATACCGTATTGCTACTTAATAATAATTACCTCTTAGGTCACCAGTCTTTGGACGAAAAGTAAATACTTGTTTTGCACAAGAAATAAAGTGTCTAATTTTGTCAGTGAATTTAGATTAAAGCACTAGTTTCAAAACACATTGCTTGCATTTTTCTGATTTGAGCACTTGCATTTCAGTGGAAATTATTTATACTGCGTCTTATAACTAGCAGCTGAATAATATAATAGTTCTGTCTGCCAAGAAAGAAGGAAGGACTGCTATACATATAAAAAGTGCATATAAAATGCAGTTTAAGTATAGCAACCTGTGTGAAGTGGACTCCAGATTCCAGCACACTATAAACTAAAATTTTTAGTATTGGTTTATACCTCAGTCAGGAAATTGCAGATGACTTTTATGTAATACTGATATTTTGCCAGAGAAGTTGAAAAACTTTAGATGTCTAAAGATGTAGTTACCTCTTCTGCCGTTTTTAGACCATAGCTGTAACCTTTAGAAATACAAAATTCCTCATGCCATTGCATTTCAAATTAAAACCTAATTAATACAGTTATCCCTCAGTCAGAACTTCAATCCCTACATATTTTAACAAGCCCTTTGTGAAGCACACAGATTATTGTGCAGTGTATGATCAACTGCATCTAAATATGAATCGGATTAAATATTTATGAAAGATGTTTGTTACATTGCTTCTAATGTGTATTACACTGGATAGTTTCACATACAATGCACTATGCACTACAATCTTTTTTTAAACATTTTTTTCTGACCTATTTGTTACCCCACTAGCTGGCTATAGCACACTGTTGATTGTATGAGAGCTGGAATGAAACAAGCCATTATCCCTGGTTAGTTCATATTTTTTGTTTGTCCTACCTTCTGTCCTCCCCTCACACCTTGCATGCAGAGAGATCAGTGCAGGCAAGGCAGCAAACCACCTCCTGTTGTACACTCCCATTATTAAAGCGGGGGTGAGCTCCCAGTCTCCACAGGATCATAGGAAGTTACTAGGGTATTGGCCCTGAGGCCCTTATAAGCCTAGCCAAGAGTTTAGCCCATGCATAGACAAATCAGCACCCAATGCCCCTGTCCAGCAGGGACACAGGTGGAATCCCAGGGATGTATTTTCTATTTCCCATCCAGTTATACAGATTGTGCTTAAAAAGGGGTAAAGAGGTACTCTGCTTGACGTGGAGAGGGAATCTATTTAATGAATGGGGGAGTCTCTGTGACACAAATCTGTCCCACCAGCAAGTCCTATTGATGTCACAGACCAGGATGAGGCCACATGTGTAGGTTACTCGAGTGGAGCTTGACTTGTGGATATGCAGCAGTCCCATCAGGGCGGGGTCCGAGATTGCCTTGTATGCCAGACAGAGGTCACCTCTGAGGAGTCTGTATGAAACAGAGCAGAGGGATAGGGCTTTTAGCCTATCTGTGTATGGTAGATTTTTGAGGCCCTGGATTCTCCTGGTGAGGAACCTCTGTGGTCTCTCTAGCTGCTGCATGTGCTTTCTAAGATACATGCCAAATTGGGTGTTGTACTCAATAATGGGCCTTATAAGGGAAGACTGCAGGGATGTTATGACCTCCTTGTCCCTGGATGAGATACCCTTACTTATGAGGTGGGCCATGTAGAAAGTTTTCCGTACAATGGATGCAATACGGTGGTCAAAAGTCAGGCTGCTATCAATCTGGGTGCCCAAATCCGTGACAACTGACTGCGTGCTTAGAACATTGTTATTAATGGGATAATTTGAGAGGACATCTCTCTCCTCAAAGGGGTTGATGATGCATTTTTTTGTATCCAGCTTGAGGCTATGTTTCTTGCACCAGTCAATTGTTTGAGTGAGACCCTCTTGGAGGATATCCACATCACTAGGGGAATTGATGACAGCTCCCAACTTGCAGTCATCTGCAAACTTGGTCAGCCGTAGCCCACTGGTTTTGGCCTGTACCTCAGAAAAGTATATCCCAAATAACAGAGGCCCCCAAGATTGATTCCTGGGGTACACCACTCAATACAGGGTCTACTGCTTGAGGTGGCATCCCCTATTTTGACTAGGTGGGTTCTATCAGTGAACCAGTTGGCTACCCATCTGGTAACATACGGATTGATGCCTAGTTGAGAGAGTTTTTCTATTATGCCCGAGTGAGGAATAGTTTTGAAGGCTTTGGCCATGTCAATGTAGGTGGTGTGCACTGTCTTCCCCTCATCCATGGCTTTGGTGACTGTCTCAAAAAAGTTGACCAAATTTAACAGACATGACCTCCCCTTGATGAAGCCAAACTGTGTGTGATTGAGTGTTTGGAGGTTGCCAATGCCCTTGTTAATGAGGTCCATGGTAATCCATTCCACGGCCTTGCAGATCAGGCTAGTTAGACTGATGGGTCTACAATTTCCCAGATCAGTGAACGTTCCACCTTTGTGTAAAGGGATGACAGTGGCTGTCCTCCACTCAGTTGGGACAAAACCGTTGAATAGGGCACCTAATGGTGCCACACGTTCCTGCCTGAGTTCATGTAGGATGCAGCCTGGGATGTTATCAGGTCCCATGGCGGTTGTATTTTTTGCCTTTGAGAGAGTATTGATGACCTGATCCCTATATATATAAGGGGAAGGGGGCAGGTACTAGGAATGTCCTGATTTACTGATGGGGAGACAGAGGGGTAAAATTTTCACTGAATCTATCAGCCAGCAAGTTTGCTATATCTATGGCATTTGTATATGTGGTGTCCTTGACCACCAATTCTGAACAGATCTGGGTGCTACCTTTGAGATTACGGACATATGTGAAGAAGGCCTTATGACTGTCTGTAGCAGATGTAGCCAATTTAGACTCAAAGTTTGCTTTGGAGGATTTCACTAGTGCTCTTATTTGCTTGTTTAGGCTAAGGAGAGATTGCATCCAATTGGGCACCTGCTCCTTCTTGGTCCTGGACAGCAATTTTTTTCTTTTGTTATAGAGTTTATTTATTGCAGATGTCCTCCAGACAAGTTTACTCTTCCTTGCAGAGGATGATTTAGTCCTGTCAGGTATTCCTGATTCCATGCATCTATATAAATGTTTGTATAGTAATTTGGTATAGTTTTGGATACTGGTGCCTGTTCCTAGAGAGGGGGAGGGGGCTGTGAAGTGGTCTATACCATCCCTCAGGAGGCTGTAATCAGCTTTGGAGAAGTTTTTTTGATTGACCCTAGCTAGAGGGGGGTCGGAGGAGATGGTGACTTCGAACGTGACCGTTTTATGGTCAGATCTTACAAGGGAGGATGATACTACAGGGATGCAGCAGTGGTTACTCACGTTGGTTATACCAAGTCCAAGATATTATCACCTCTTGTGGAGGTATCAACTAGCTGTTCCAAAACATTTGCATTGACAAAATCGAGGAATCTCTGGCATTTGTGTTCTGGCAGGAGTAGTTCTTCCAGTCTATGTTTGTGTAGTTAAAGTCACCCAGGATCAGGGTAAAGGGTTGAATCTTGATAGACTCGAAGAGGTCTAGATAGGCAGTATGGGCATCTTGGGTGAGATTTGGGGGCCAGTAGCTAGCTATGATTTGTATAGTTGTCCTGTCAATAGTTAACTGCACCTGGAGTGTTTCCTGTACGTCATACTGTTTGACCAGCCTGGAGGTGTGTATGTCTTTAATATATATTGAAACTCTACCTCCTTTGGCTTTACCACCCATAGTTTAGGGTCTGAATGTATGATAAGATGAGTAACCAGGTAAGGCTGGGGTGCTCTCTGCAGCTTTGAACCAGGTTTCTGTGACCGCACAGATATCAGCATTTTCCAGAGTTATGAATGCTTGCAATGAGTGCAGTTTCATGTTTAGACTCCTAGCATTTAGCAGCATAAGCTTTAATTTGTGTTTTGTTGTAATTTTCCATCCCGGATTGTAGTCCTTGCTGGAAGTCCTAGCCTATCCCCTGGAATCATGCACTGTAAATTAAAAAGACAGCACATAAAGCTCATTTAGCTTCTACCACAGAGCTTAATAAACCATACATTGAATCAAGCTTAGAAATAATACTATTAATATTATAGTTACTAGCATAGTTTTACACAATGGCAGGCTATGCAGAGCACAGCTATATTGGTAGGACACAGTTGGCTACAGAAAGTGGCTATTAGTGATTGTTCATGAAGTACCAGGTGTGTAGACATGTAAGACTACTGACCTGCCTTGCATAAGCAGTACTGTTATTATACCTAATTTTGCAGAAGCAATGCTGTTATAATAGACTCTGGTCTCAGTAGAATCCCCCTCAGCAGTTTTATCATCCTCCTCTTCAAAATCTTTCTTTAAAGAGTAGCATGGTATCTTTTTTGCAAATGTGATTCAGTATAAAGTTGGAAGGTTGATTTTTAAGCAAGGTTATCCTTGTCACATTGTTTTGAAAAGGTACACGCATCTGTCATTTTACTGCGGTGGTGGTGCTGAGGTAGCGTTGTCACCTCACAGTAAGACGTTGACCTGTTCGATTCTCAGCTAGAGCGTCTTCTGTGTGAAGACATCCGTGAATGGGCGTACCTTCATTGAAGGTTGTGTGTCAGGGCTGGCAACTCGGCACGTAAAAATCTACTGCCAATCATTAGCGGACCAGAGTTCCGCTGTGGCGACCCCTAACCGGGAAAAGCCGAAAGACACAACAACACGCATCTGTCATTTACTATTGCTACAGAAACATTAAAATTCCCTCTGAATATGTGCTTGCAGATGTGCCGGTGAGGCACTGGAAAGCAATGACACTTAACAATAGCCACATTATTGTTGTCAGTGTAGCAAGGACTCATCATATGCAGTTTGGAGTGCAATAAATGAAAGTTACATATTTATCATAATACTAGATCTATGTGTTGTCTATTTCTGTCTGTCACAACATGTGAGTTTTCAGATCTGATCGGATCCAAGGCAGCAACTCAGATTGTGATTCCAAAGTTTGAGCTCCTCTCCAATAATGCACTGCATCACTTAATCTCTTCAGATGGAGTTTGCCCCTCATGTACTGGTCCCCACTACAAGGTAGTAATCAAAAGCAATTGACACAGACCTGATGACACTAACAAAGGAAAACGTTGGGAAGGCCTGCAAGGTTATCTTGAAGCAATAACCATCAAAATGTGAATTTGTAAAGGGGCTGGAGGGAGGAAATGCAGAGATAGATGAAAGAAGACAATACAGATCTAGTGTTATGTTAAGTACATAACTTTCATATCCACTATTGTACTTTCCATCCACCTCAGTCTGTTTTACAGAGTTCCCAGCCAGGCTGAACAGGTGGAAGTATGGAACAACATTTCTGAGAATAGTGGAGCCAAATGTGGACCCTGACCTCGATTACGTATCAAGCGTGTAATGTGTAAATAAGAGATGGGTATTGAACCATGTAGCTGCTGAGCAGATGCCATCTAATGATGCATAACTAAAGAAAGCTACATCAGTAGACAATGACCATGCAGAGTGAGCCTTGGGTTTGGATGGCAAGGGCAACCCACTGACATTATACATGAGAGAGACAGTCAGTAAGCCATCTGGATAAGGTGAGTTAAGACACTCTCACTTCTATTTTTGCTTTGGAAAATGAGACAAAAGGTTGGGCAAACCTTATGATGTTCTTTATTCTATGCAAATAAAACCTTAACTGTTGGTACAGATCTGGACGTTGAAGCATGTGTACCCCTTTGTTAGCAAACTTCAGAAAAAAATAATGACAAATGAATAGACTGTTTTAAGTTAGACTCAGAGTCACCTTAGCTGAAAAAGTAAAGCTATATCTTTATGAAAAGTTAGATAAGGAAGTTTACATGACAAAGCCTTATGTTCTAATACTCATTTGGCAGAAGAAATTGCAACCAGGAACAGGGTCTTCCAAGACAGAAATTTTAAATCCACTCTAGTTGCAGGTTCAAAGGGAGCCCTATTTAAAGTTTGTAGCATAGCTGCTAGATCCCAAGGAGGAATTAGATCTTTCAATGGAGGCCTTAGGAGAAAGGCACTCCAAGAAAGCTTTAGACAAGCTCACAGAAGCTTTAGGAGAATGAGTGTGTCTAATATGAAAATTAGAAACAACTACAAGTTGGACTTTAATGATAGAGTAGCTTGCTTTCAGCTGAAAAAGGCATGCTAAGAAATTCAAAACCAAGTATAAGGAAGCTAAAAAGGGGTACAAATCTTTAAAGGCAGTCCAAATGGTAAAACTTTTTTCATTTACTTCCATATGTCTTCTAGGTGGAAGTCTTTTGAGAGGAAGTAACGATATGTACCTCTCTAGAAGTCAGCTTGGGATTTCTGACCATCATTAGAACTTGAGAAATGAAGCAGTCATTTGGGGGACTTGAGGTCCAGGTGAGGCTTGCTGGATAGATAGATGGATGGATGGATGGTTGGATGGAAGATTAGATCTGGAACCATATCCAGAACCCACGGAGGATAGACTACTTGAGACCACAGGGATCGGAACCAAACTTGTCTCATCAAGAAAGGGGCTATGAGGACCACAGTTGCCTTGCACCAATCCATGTTCTGCAAGAACTTGATGACCAAGGGAGTTGGTGGTTATGTATACAGGAGAGCCATGGGCCAAGCATGTACCAGAATGTCCCTTGGTGATTGTCCCTCCTGAAGGAACAGGGTAAAGAAGATGCTGCTCTTGGTGTTGCCTGGGTTTGCAAATAAGTTGCAGGAAGGCCGGACCCAGTGGCTGAAAATCTTTGATGCCACTGATGGCTTGTGGGGCCACTTGTGAGGCATTGGTATGCCCAGGTTATGCACTGCTATCAGAAAGTGTTGGGAAAACATCATCCTTTGCCATATCCTTATGTCCTCCTAACACAGAGGGTAAGATCAGCTTCTACCTTGTTTGTTGAGATACCAGACTACGTCCATATTGTCAGTCTGGGTGGATATCATACCATTGATAGATGGTTATGAAAAGCCTGTGATGCCAGAAGGACCACTCTCCTCTCCAAAACACTGATGTGAAGGTTGGCCTCTAACTGGGACCAGGTATCTTGAACAGTATTTTCCTCGAAATGTCCCCTCAGTGAAGGAGGGATGCATCCAAGGAGGAAAGACAAAGAGACATCCTGCCAACACTAGGTGGGAAGTAAGTCACCATGAGATGTGTTGGCAGGAGACCTCCATGAGTCTTATCAAAAGTGGCTAAAGAATACAAGCACTTTCTAAACCTGTACAAAGCCCTAGACATTCTGTTCAGAGGGTGGTCAGTCATAATCTCCTCTGAGAGCTCCTTTTTTGGTGGCTGTAGCTACCACAATTGCATTGTCTACAGGCCCCTTGCTTCAGTGTACTCTGTCCTTTGACAGAACTAAAATTTTATTGGGCTTTTTATGGATAGGCTCCACCACACCAGGTTTCTCTCCACACTCTCTAAGACATCAAATCCACAAGAGTGTCTGGCTGGGTGCCACCAAGGCTATAGATGGTCCTATACTAAAAACATAAAAAAGACTCCTCAGTGGAAAGGGCTTTGGTGTTCCATCCTCCCCTCTGCTGTAACAACTGTACATATCATCAAAAAGGGTCCATTTTAGGAGATCCTTTCCCCTCAGTGAGGTCAGTGTCTTCCATTGACTCCTGAGGGGAATACAGGTGCCTTCTTTTGCAATGGTGCTACCTGTGCTCTTTGCGGGGGAGGGGTGATACTGGAGGAGATGCAGAACCTCCAGGGGAACTCTCGGCTTGGGGATGCTCAAGGCTTTGTAATGGAGGCTGTCCCTGGACAAAATTATGTGTGATAGATGACCCAGGTAGACTGGAGGTCCATGCCAGATCTGAAACAGAAAGTGGTTCCCCAACATTTCTGAGAAAGGAGCCTTTCAGCAACTATGAATGTAGACAGGGAAGAAGGGCAACTGGGTATGGAACTCCTCAGATCTGAATACCTATGAGAAATGCCACCCCCATCCAATGACCTGGCCAGATGTGAGACAGAGACTGGTGTTGAGTTGTCCAAGGCCAAGGAATGAAGAGGAAATGATGGCTCCAAAATCTTTAGAGTCATTCCTGACCCTGGGTTGCCAGCCCTGACTTCTGGTCTCTGGGATGCAGACAGCTTGACAAAAGCTGAAGTTGAATGCATCAGTGCTGCCAGTGCTGCCAAAGGCAACCATGCAGTCAGTGCCAATGGAGAAAACCAATGAGACAAGAATCAGATCAAGGACCACCAGATCCATAAGGTGAAGAAGTTAGAAAAATTGTGGAAGGATCTGCTTTTTCCACCCTCAGGGCAGAGGGGGAGAGAGTGATACTGAAGTCTATCTGCACCTTCAAAAAGATATGCATCATTTTATCTAAATACACTTCCCTAACACTTCTAGATAACCTATCAGACTTAGAAGAAACTGTCAAATGCAACTAAGTAGACTGGTGCAAAGGTCTGTTGATATCTTGGCGCTGAACAGAGGGAGACAGGACCCTTGGAAAATACCAGTTCTGGAATGTCAGTAGTCACCAGCAATTGGTATAAAAGAGGATCTGAAACTTAGAGCCACCATAAGACCTAAGTCAGCAGAGGAACAATGAGGTTTGAAGTCATAGTCTAGGGACCTAGGGATCAGGACTGAAGTGATGCTGATACTGGATCAGAGAGCGGAGCCAAAGTGGCAGAAGACCTGGGGATCTTCTGTGTGGGCTTACACAGCTCCAATAACAGCAGATCTTATTCTATATTCTCTTTCTTTCTCTTCTTTCTTTTCGGTTTTGTCTTTATCTTTAGCTCTAATTTTCCTGGAACCTTTCCTTTCTCAAACAGTTTCTTTGCAAGATAGAAGGGCTAGTCACAGAAGCAATAGTGGGGAGAAGCCCCTTAACAGCTAACTTTGAACTCCCGTCTGATAGTAAGAACCCTAGACCTGAAGGAAGCACAGGCTGGACACTCCTGATCTAAATGATCAGTCCCTAAGCAGTGCACTCATTTATCAAGCAAATGCGGTGGGAGGAACTTGTGACCACAGTCTACACTCTTTTTAAATCTCAAAGCCTTCTCCATAGTCACAAGGACAGAACCTAACCAGACAAACAACCAAAACATTAGAAAGATTGAGGAAGGGGAAAGAAGCACTAAAGCCAAACCACAAACACAAAAGTCGACAGATCAATAATCTTCCAAGTTTGAAAACCACCTTTATATAAATTTGTTACCTCTGAAAAGTTCACAATGGGAGAGAAAAGGATAGAAAGACCTAAAACTGTTCAAAAACTGTCAAAAGTTTGCTAAGAAGCAACAAAATACAATCCTATTCAGCTATCTGTGAAGAGCCCTGGAGATGGCATCTGGTGTCAAGCATGGCAAACAAGATCTGAGGAGATAATGATGCAGTGCATTACAGGAGAGTTTGAGCTTTAGAACTAAAGTCTAAGTTGCTGTCCTCAGATTTGATCTGAGATGATAACTCACAGGTTAAGGTGGATGGAGAAGACAGCATCAGCTCTTCCACTAGGTACTATGTACACTTTAAGCTGTATCTTTCCAGTTGATACCCTCACAACAAGGTATACCACAATGTCTCACAGTGGTTTATTATAGCCATCATCATACTGCATTGCAGCAGCTGTGGGTGCAGGATTATAACCATTTTCACCTTTGTTTCTTCAGAGGAATGTTACATAACTCTTTTGCACCCAGTGCCCCTCTCTTCCATTGAACTTATGGGAGTGAATTTGGTTTGCCTGGCTGCCTTTGGTATCCAAATTAAATATTCCAAAAATGTTGCGTAAAGTACTGTAAGCAATATAGTAGTGTATATACAGATATATAAAAGGACAAATGATGAGCAACAATCAACTTTTTGAGAAAGAAATATACAATTTAATAGGTATGTTAATGGATGGAGGTTACCCCCTGAAGTTATTGATTAAAAATAACTAATTAAATTAGGAACCAGGTAAATAAGAGATGTACTGAATTATACACCCCAATTTTATTGATTAAGAAAGGTACAACTATTATTTCCACTCTTTCCACACAACATAAACAAGTTATGGTGTTGCCATATAATCAAGAAGCAGGAGAGTTAAGATCTGTACTAAATTACTCTTGGGACTGTTTTCAATCAAAAAATGAAAGCACACCTGGGAGATAGACCAAAGGTGACCTTCAGTTGAGGTATGAATATCAAGGGGTACATTGAACAAATCAAAACTAATAAAGACAAAAGGTACAGGTCTAAAATGGCTAAGTGCAACATGTGTAGATTTTGCAAGTACATCAATGTTAGTCCATATGCAGCTTTGGACATTCACCATCGCAGTATCACCTGTCTGGGCTACTGTAATCGTAACACCACTATGGTGGTGTATATTGCAACCTGTATGACCTGTTCTCCCTTCTATGTGGACAAAACCATTTGTAAGTTGAAAAACAGAATAGCTGAACACACCAGAGATATTAAAAACAAGAAAACCACCAGTGCCCTGTGTACCCACAATTTGGCTTGTACCAATTTTAAGAAGTTATTTTTTTTTATTACTGAGAGGTTTATTGCCACTGACAGAGGAGGTGATGGCAAAAGTAAGCTTGAGGTGAAGGAAACAATGTGGCAATTAAGATTAGATGCCACCACATCCCCTAGTATTAATGTACCCCCTAAGCCTTTCTGTGTTGGAGGGAAGCCTTCTAACTTATCAGTGAGAGTGGTAAGAACTAGGTAGCCTACCTACCACAAGAGTGGTTTCTGGCACAGAAATTGTAGTTTATTGGCTGTTTGGGCAGTTTTTCCACCTCTTTCAACTTTCTGGTTTAAAAGCCCACTTTTGCACTTGTTTCCTGCCTTTTCTCTAATTAGTCCCGTCCAAATACAGATTTGCTGTATCCAGGACTGTATGTAAGCTTCTGAACCCCCCCAAGCCTTTCTGTGTTGGAGGGAAGCCTTCTAGCTTATCAATGGGAGTGGAAAGCACTAGGTAGCCTATCTACCAAAGAGGAGTGGTTTCTGGCCCAGAAATTGTAGTTCATTGGCCATTTGGGCAGTTTTTTCCATCTCTTTTAACTTTCTGATTTAAAACCCCACAATTGCACTTGTTTCCCACCTTTCCTATAACTAGTCTAGTCCAGATACAGATATGCTGTACCTAGGACTGTTTGTAAGGTTCTGAGCCCCCCCAGCCTTTCTGTGTTGGAGGGAAGCCTTCTAGCTTGTTAGTGGGAGTAGTAAGCACAAGGTAGCCATCTACACAAGAGGAGTGGTCTCTGGCCCAAAAATTGTAGTTTATTGGCTGTTTGAGCAGTTTTCCATCTCTTTCAACTTTCTGGTCTAAAAGCCTGCATTTGTGCTTTTCCCACCTTTCCTATAACTAGATTTGCTGTATCCAGGACTGTTTGTAAGCTTCTGAATGGTGCCAAATTCTGCTCTTCAATTTTTCCCTTAGATCTGCTAGTTCTCTCCTCTCCAGCACTTTTACTAGCTTATTAGTCTATCACGTCACCAAACTTCTTGTAGCAATTATTGTAGCACACAAAAGTGCTATCAGCACTAAACATTCTACAAGGAAATGGCTCCAGTACTTATTATTAATGCCCACCCCTCCAGGCATGTCTAAAGGTCAGTTCCCTGTGCTTTCTTCTATTAACCTGGTGAACTTGGGAATCCTGAGGCAATGTAGCAACTGTCTCATGTACACCAACAACCCTCTCCTCTTACCTCCCAATACTCAGACTTGCAAGAGATGCACTTATATATCCAAATTGGAAGCCACACACTCTCCAACCAAGACTGAAATAGCTGGTCAAGAGGAGAAGGTACTTGCACCACACCACATGGAACACATAGCCCTCCAAAACACACACCAGCACTGCCTTCACATAAAAACACAAACCACACACCCACCTTTGCAGAGGCTCTCAATAAAAATCTACCCAAACAGCTGAGACCTCCAAAAGCAGAAACGTAATTGACCACCACAACACAACACTAATCATGAGACACATAACTCTGCTAAACAGTGTGCCACTCAACCAAACCACCTACGGCAAAACAGCATGCCCAACACGCTAGTCATAGGTGACTCAATAGTGAGGCACACTGATGTCCCACTCACCAGGTTGAATAAGGAGAAAGTAACAGTCAGCTGCCTGTCAGGTGTCAGGATCTGCCACATAATGCACACACTCAAGTCCCTCAACAACAGGTACAAATATGACTCCATCATTGTAAATGTGGGTGTGAATAAGCTGAGATGTACCTCCCTGGACTACATGAAAAGAGACATGGAGGAGCTCTCGGATTATGTAGCCCAGGTGGGTATGACCCTAGCCCTGAGCAGCATCCTACCATCACCCAAAATGATTCCGCAGTACAAGCAGAAAATGACTGATTTCACAATTGGCTACGTTTCTGGTGTCATTCTAAGGAGAACCATTATCTGTCTGCCTGGGATGACATGACTGACCTTTGCCAGAGATGGCCTGCATCTGTCATCCCTGGGCTTCCAGATACTGGCCAAGGCTCTTGCCACCCCTATAATGCCTTTTTAGACAGTGCTCCAAAGACCAAATTACCACCATAACAGCTACAAACAAATGCAATCTGATAGTCATGCTGCTCAATACTAGAAGTCTAAATCTCAAAATGCACTCGCTTGAAGCACTCCTTAAAATGGAGAACATCGACATTTGTGCTGTAATGGAGACCTGGTTCAAGGCAGCAGAAAGCACCCCTGCACTACCAGGCTATAACTCATTCCACATCTTTCAACCCCAGAACTTGGACCTAAGCTCCAAAGGCGGTGGTGTTTCCATATTCATAAAGGATGCACACACCTGCAGACTGGTAGCCTGATATAATGCATCAGTGATACTTCAGGTGCAGCTAATATTGGGTAAGACAGAGATTCAGGTTGTAGGCTGCTATAGGTCTCCAACCACATCCCAAGACTCAGACTCCACATTCCTAAACACCCTAGAGAATATTAGGGTCCAACCTAACACTCTCATACTGGGCGACTTCAACTACCCCTCCATTAACTGGGAAAACTACTCATGAACCAATACACTTGCCCAACCTTTCCTGGAATTCATTAATTCCAATGCCCTGGATCAGCTTGTTCTGACCCGCACTAGAGGAAGCAACATCCTTGACCTGGTCTTTACTAACATAGGTGACAGTTGCTCTACACCAATAGTCAACTCCTACCTGGTTAGATCCGACTACAAACTAATCACCTTGGAAATCCACATCCCTTCCACACCCCACACCCCTCCCGCAAAGGTAACCACCATGAAAAACTTCTCCAAAGCTAACTCTGAGCTCCTAAAAACAGAGGTGGCTAACTTCATGGCACCCATGCAAATGGAGAATAGTTGCATGACCGCTGAATCATACACCAATGCACTGTACGAACACATACACAAATGCATTGATCTCGCCATACCCAATAGAACCAAGATGCTCTACTCCAAAAAAAGGAAACAATTTGGTGTTACCCTGCCATAAACAAAGTCTACAACAGAAGGAAGAAACTGATGTGGAATAAGGTGAAGTCCCAATACTTAAAAACTCCATTATCAGCCTCAAGAAAAAGTTAAGATCCTTCATCAAATCCTCTAAAGCTAGCTATGAAAACAGAATTGCAGCAGATAGTAAAGACAACTACAAGGCCTTCTACAGTTATGTAAAGAATCTCTATGACAATTTCCAGATTTGCTCTGAGCTACTGCACAATGGTACCCCCTATACCGAGCCAACAGATATCGCCAATATACTGGCAGACAGATTCATTGCCAACTTTAACCTCACCCCCCACCCAAAGGACCTATCACATTAACAGTAGATTGCCAGGCACCCAGTATTACTGCTGCACAGGTTAAAACAGCACTGTCCAAGGCCAAGAATACAGCTTCTATGGGACCTGACCATATCCCTGGCTGTGTTCTACATGAACTACAGAGTGAACTGGCACCTCATCTGTGTGCCCTGTTCAATCACAGCTTCACCTCAAGCTTTGTCCCTACTGAATAGCGCACTGCTACAGTCATCCCTCTCCACCAAGGAGGAGTGACTACAGACCCTGGGAACTATCGCCCCATGACGAGTCGGATATGCAAAGCTATGGAACGCATCATCATGGACCTAATAAACAAGGATATACGGAATCTCCAAATTCTGGATCCCACACAGTTTGGTTTTGTGAAGGGTAGATCATGCCTGCTCAACTTGGTTGACTTCTTTGAGTCAGTCACCAGAGCTGTGGATGAA
The DNA here is from genome assembly GCF_019279795.1 of Protopterus annectens. Classification (NCBI taxonomy): domain Eukaryota; kingdom Metazoa; phylum Chordata; order Ceratodontiformes; family Protopteridae; genus Protopterus; species Protopterus annectens. Next base: position 742,533,667 of record NC_056731.1, read on the forward strand.
GGCAAAGTGGTTCATACAGCCTACCTTGATTTGGCCAAGGCCTTTGATACCATTCCCCACTCAGGAATCATAGAAAAACTCACTAAGCTAGGCATCAACCTCTATATCACTAGGTGTGTTGCAAACTGGCTCACAGATAGAACCCACAGTGTGAAAGTAGTAGACTCCAACTCAGGCTGCTGACCAGTCACGAGTGGAGTCCCACAGGGTTCTGTCCTGGGTCCTCTCCTGTTTGGTATCTACTTCTCTGAAGTCCAGGCCAACACAAAGAGCCTCTGGCTGACAAAGTTCACAGACAATTGCAAGTTGGGAGCTATTACCAACTCAAGTGATGTTGACATCCTACAGAAAGGCATCACTGAGACCAACGCCTGGTGTCAGAACCAAGGCATTAAGCTCAATGCCAAAAAATGTGTCATCATCCCCTTTAGGACAAACCTGGTTCCCATGAATTACCACACTGATGGTAGTCCACTGAACACAGAAGGCGATATAAGAGATCTGGGAACACAGGTTGACAGCAACCTCTCTTTTGACCACCACATTGCCACTGTGGTCAGAAAGGCCTTCTATGTGGCACATCTCATTGCTAAGGGTCTTACATCCAGGAAGAAAGAGGTCATTGTCTCCCTCTACTCTTCCCTCATTAGGCCAATCAAGTACAATGCCCCATTTGGCATGTACCTCACTAGACAGCTGCAACAACTGGAGAGGCTACAAAAGTACCTCACAAAGAGGATCCTAGGCCTTAAACACTTGTCCTATATGGACAGACTCAAAAAACTCCAACTATTCTCTATCTCATATTGCCTACTTAGAGGCGATCTCTGCTTGACTTACAAAGCCATGTCTGATCCAGCCCTGTTAGAAATGCCACATCTAAATAAATCCCAATCCCTTCACACCACAAGCTCCAGAGACCTCAACCTCATTACCACAATCAACAGAACGTGCTGGAGGGACAGGTTCATAACCCAGAGACTGCCCATGTCATGGAATAGACTTCCCATACATGTCAAACAGAGCACCTCACTGGCCTTCTTCAAGAGAAATCTTGATGAGTGGATGGGAAATAGAAAATTCACCCCGGGGATCACTCCAGTGGCTCTATTCGACAGAGGCACTGGGAACTAAAGTCGGGTAGCACGATGCCAGGGTAATCCTATGGGCTAGGCTTGTAAAGGCTCCAGGTCCATTAACCTAGTACACACCTATGAACCTGACTAGTGCTTTGAAGCTGAAGGCTGCTAACATTTAGGAGGTATGAAAGAAGTGAGCAGTGTGTACATACATATATACATTTTAGAATTTAGGGGTATTAAGTGCATGATATATTTACAGGAGCTTCATTATACACATATTTTTTATTTTCTTTATATTTTTTCATTTCTTTATTATTTTTTTATTTATGAGTTCATAGAATGTGAATAAATGTTTTACAAGTTGGTATCTATTTAATTATTCACTAAAATGAATGGTTTATAACTACATTACATGGATTAAGGATATCTCGAGTGAATGCAAAGGATGATAATTTTATGAAAGAAATTGATGACTTAGAAGAGAGATTTGTTGCAAGAGGGTACAATAAACAAAGTGCATAATTCACTAGTTAGTGTAGCCAGGTGTAGGAATGAGGAGTGCAGACCATATTTTTCATCTAACCCTCCTATTCCTTGGAATAGACATTTTAGTGATACTAAGTGTAGCGTACCTGTGGCATTTTCTAATAGTTCTAAGGATATTGTTGACATCATTACGAAAAATAGGGGCATTTTGACTACGAATACAGAATTGAAGAACATAGCAGTGGAGGATCCGAGTTTTGTGTATAAGAAGAACAAGTCTTTGAAGCAGATGTTATGCTATCCAAAGCACCTTATAGGATCCAAATATATTAGGCATAAGAAGAATGTTAATAGTTTTGTTACTAAACCG
>NC_056731.1:742540604-742580604 GCF_019279795.1 Protopterus annectens
GGAAAATACTTGCAACACACCACCAGTCTTACATAGACCTACTAAACCAACACCTGCAAATAACACACATAAATACATGAAAACATACTCGGAGGCTCTAAATAAAAATCTGCAAAAGCAACAGAGACCTCCAAAGCAGACACCCAAGCAACCTCCACACCCCATCACAAACCATGAAAAACATACTTCACATAATCAGTGTGCCATGCAATCACAGCCCTTAAGGCAAAATAACATACCCAACACACTAGTAATAGGTGACTCTATAGTTAGGCACACTGATGTCCTACTAACTAGGCTGGACAAGGAGAAGGTTACAGTTAGCTGCCTGTTGGGCGCCAGGATCCGCCACATAACACAAGCACTCAGGTCACTCCAGAACAAGTACAAATACGACTCTGTCATTGTCCATGTTGGTGTGAATGACCTGAGATGTACCTCCCTGGACTACATGAAAAGAGACATGGAAGAGCTCTCTGATCATGTAGCCCAGGCCAGTATGATCCTGACCCTGAGTAGTATCCTGCCCTCACCAAGAATGATGCCACAGTATAAAGAAAAAAATTATCAATTTCAACAATTGGCTAAGTTTCTGGTGTCATTCAAAGGGGATTCAGTATCTGTCCACCTGGGATAACATGCTTGATAAGCCACGTTCCTTCACAAGAGATGGCTTGCACCTGTCACCCTTAGGCTTTTGAATACTGGCCAAGGCTTTTACCACCCTCATAGTGCCTTTTTAGGCAAGGCTCAAAAGACAAACCCACCACCGTAAATAGCACAAGTAACCAAAAACTGAGGGTAATGCTACTCAACGTCAGAAGTCCAAACCTCAAAATGCATGCACTCGAGGCACTCCTCAGTATGGAGAACATCAATATCTGTGCAGTAACAGAAACCTGGTTTAAGGCTCCAGAGAGCACCCCAGCACTACCAGGCTATAACTCATACCATACTTTTTGGCCACAGAACCTGGACTGAAACACAAAAGGTGGGGGTGTATCCATATTCATCAAGGATACCCACACCTCCAGGTTAGTGGCACAGCACAATGCTTCAGAGATCATCCATGTGCAACTAACAATGGGCAAAACTGCAATTCAAATAGTAACATGCTATAGATCACCCACCATGACCCAGGACCCCCATTCCGCATTTCTGGAGACACTGGAAAATATGAAGGTCCTACCAAATGCCCTAATATTGGGTGATTTCAATTACCCAAACATTAACTGGGAGAACTACTCAAGTACTAACTCCCTTGCCCAACACTACCTAGAATTTATAAACTCGAACACTCTGGATCAATTGGTCAACACCCCTAACAGAGGTGACAACATACTGGACCTGGTCATCACTAACATGGGTGACCGGTGTTCTACACTGGAGGTCAAACACTCGCTGGTTAGATTAGACCATAGACTAATCATTCTGGATAGCCATATTCCGCCCCCACCTCCAATCAAGGAAACGACCATGAAAACTTTTCAAAAGCAAACTTCACATTACTTAAGACCAAGATGGAAAGGTTCACAGTTCCCATGCTAAAGGACAATGCTGTCCAAGCTGCTGAATCCTTTACAAAGGCACTCTATGAGCACCTGCAAGAAAGCATGGATCATGCTATCCCAAGCAAAACCAAGACTCACTCCTCCAAGAAAAGGAAACCAGTCAGTTGGAACCCTGCCATAAACAAGCTATACAATAGAAGGAGGAAACTAGTGCAGAAAAGAGTAAAATCTCAAGAAGGAAAGACATCCCTAATCAGTATCAGCAAGAAACTACAATCCCTCATAAAATCATCCAAGGCTAGCTTCGAAAGAAAAATTGCCAAGGACTCCAAAGATAACCACAAAGCGTTCTTTAGCTATGTCAAGAGCCTAAGTGGAAACTCTCAGATCTGCTCTGAGTTAGTGCAGAATGGCACAAAATACACTGAACCAACTGATATTGCCAACATTCTGGCAGACAGGTTTAGTGCAAACTTCACCCCACTCTCATCCCCTAAAGGGCCCATAACCATACCAGAAGAATGTAGTGCCCTGGCAATCATTGACACACAGGTTAAAACAGTCCTATCCAAAGCTAAAAATACAGCTTCAGTGGGACCAGACGGTGTCCCAGGCTGCGTCTTACATGAGTTCCAAAATGAACAAACCCCTCACCTAAACACACTATTTAAACTCAGCCTCTCTACAGGCTACATACCCATAGAGTGGTGCACAGCAACAGTTATCCCACTCCACAAAGGTGGAGCCACAACGGACCCCAGGAACTATCGATCTATAAGCCTGACTAGCCTGGTCTGCAAGGCTATGGAGCGCATCATCATGGAATTCATTAACAGAGACACTGGGAACCTTCAAACATTGGACCCTACCCAGTTTGGCTTTGTTAAGGGCAGATCATGCCTCCTAAACCTGGTGGACTTCTTTGAGACAGTTACCAAGGCTTTAGACAAGGGAAAGGAGGTCCACACAGCCTACTCAGACCTCACAAAGGCTTTCAACACCATTCCCCATTCTGGCATTATCAACAAGCTCACTAGCCTCAACATAAACCCCTACGTCATGAGATGGGTTGCCAATTGGCTCACGGATATAACCCACATGGTGAGAGCTGCAAGCTCTAGGTCCAACTCTAAACTGGTTACAAGTGGTGTCCCCCAGGGCTCAGTCCTGGGACCCCTCCTGTTCGGTATATACTTCTCAGAGGTACAGGCAAGCACAGGAGGACTATGGCTGACCAAGTTCACAGATGACTACAAACTGGGGGCCATAATTGACTCACAGATGACTGCAAACTGGGGGCCATAATTGACTCTCCAGCTGATACAGACATCCTCCAGAAGGGTCTCACTGAGACAGATACCTGGTGTCAAAATCATGGCCTCAAGCTAAATGCCAAAAAGTGCATAATCATCCCCTTTGGAAAAAACAAAGTACTGTGGAAACCACGAACGGCACTGCTCGAACATCAGATTAATAAAAACGTATTTATTTAAAAACAAACTCAAACAAGGTTAAGCGCTTTCATCTATGTACTAGACTTCATCAGAACACTGAATCTACTAACTTAAAAGTTTAAATACTATGTTACAACCAATGGCATTCAGTTATTTGAATTCAAACAAATCTCAACATGTCATCACTTCCCCTTCATGAATATGTAAATAGTGAAACATTTACAATTTTACATATATCACATCCTAGCTTCAATTATAGGTTTAATAGGTACTTCTTTTTTTCAACTGTAGATCAGATTTCTTTAGTCCTGCTTCTTTAAAATATATACCTAGGTTCAGTTTGCATAGGAATAGCTTAAACAATAGTAGATTCAGTGTTCTGATGAAGCCTAGTACATAGATGAAAGCGCTTAACCTTGTCTGAGTTTATTTTCAAATAAATACGTTTTTATTAATCTGATGTTTGAGCAGTGACGTTTGTGGTTTCCACAGTGGTTTTTTAGTGTTTAATTTTTGAGGTTGCAACTACGTGGTTTCTGTTTTTGTATTGAAAAAACAAAGTACCCGTGAACTACCACATACGTGGTAGTCCCCTAAATACAGAAAATGTAATAAGGGATCTGGGGACCTAAGTAGATAGTAATCTCTCCTTTGATAATTATATTGCCAAGGTGGTTAGAAAATCCTTCTATGTGGCCCACCTAATCACAAAAGGGTTCGCATGTAGAACAAAAGAGGTTATTGTGCCCCTCTACTCATCACTCATCACACCCATCATAGAGTACAACGTCCCATTTGGGATGTACCTTACAAGACACCTGCAACAGCTGGAAAGACCACAGAAGTACCTCACCAAGAGGATTACTGGCCTCAAACATATGCCCTATGCAGCCCGACTGAAGAAACTCCAGCTGTACTCGGTTGTATACTGCTTACTCAGAGGTGATCTCTGCCTGACATACAAGGCCATGTCCAACCCAGAATTGATGGACATGCTCCTCCTAAAAAAAACAAATCCCCAAGAGCCATATGCTCTAGGGATCTAAATCTCACCACAACGATAAATAGGACATGCTGGAGGGATAAATTCCTGTTCCAGAGACTCTCCATGCTTTGGAACAGGATTCCAATCTACATTAGGCAGAGACCCTCACTAACATTCTTCAAGAAAAAACTTGACGAGTGGATGGGAAACAGAAAATTTACCCTGGGGATCACTGCAGTGGCTCTGCTGGACATAGGCACAGGGAAATAATGGCTCTGCTGGACTGAGGCACAGGGAACTAATCTAAGGGGGTGGCGAAAGCCAACACATTCTGGCTAGGCTTACAGATGCCCTCAGGCAGATAGCCTAGTACTTACCTATGAACCTAATAACTGCATTGTCTAAATTAGTTTGATGTTCTCAAACTTTTCTTGAGATCACTACAAGCAATGCAATACTGTACACAGCCACATATTTACTTTAACTCTGTTTTGCTCACAGTACTTGGCTGGGGGGAGGGCAAGCCCTTGCCTTGTCTCCATGTCAGGTTCAATGACTATAACAATACACTGGAATAATTTTCGTTACAAGCCACAGGCCCACTAAATAAACCCATTGTGTATATCACTTCACTTTTCTTATCACCTGCTACACAATACTTAGTACCTTGTTCCAGTCTGAATATGTTATGCTCTCCAGCCTTCACCACACCATGTTTCAATTTCTGAAGTTTTACAGCTTTCAATCTCCTTATTTTTCTCTTACATCCACAAATGTAATCCAACAGGGAGCACTCATACAGTACTAAACTTAGCTTTAAAATTCACAATCTTTTTTTCACAGCTATTCTACTAGTTCTTGATATTTTAGTTACGGTCATCATGACATTGTATCATGTATTTCCAGACCTCTGATGTTGTCTCATTTAGCTGTAGAACAGCATCCCATAACAGGCAGCATCTTTGTAATGCTACCACAATAAAAAGTCTTGTATTTTATTTCTTTTTCTAGAGCCTGCAGCGTTTTTCCATTAAAATTACTGCTATTACTAACATCATGCTAAACTTTGGTAAGTATATTCTTTTCCAGAAAAATGTCTGCAAACCACCCAAATACTACTGATTTTTAGAACCTTGGAAAGCAGGGATGGTATTTTTAGTCCCAGGATTTATATATGTGCAAAGCTAAACAGCAAAAAGTGCGACTTCAGCTTTATGCAGATATGCTCAATGCCAGTTAGCAGTGCTGACTACACCAAAGTAAAGGACTGTACACAAATGCCACAAGCTTTTATGCTGTCTTATAAAATGGACTAAAACTAATCTGGTTATATGCGAATTGAACAGCAAGAGTATAAAGTCACTGTTACATTGGGGTATTTTCATAATTGACAACTGAGTGTGAGTTAGCACAAGCCTTTATATATTACTGGCAATTACTTAAGGAATGTTCACAAAAAATGGTTTCACTGGCAGATGCACAACCCAAAACTAAAGGCAACTTAACACCCAGAACAATGACAATGGTGATGTTTAGTGCTTTTTTCTTTTATTGTAACAGAATTCTTCAGAAAATAGCAATCATCCCTCTTCCCAGCACTTAAACAATGTATCATTAAACAATCATATGACCAAGTACCTTAAATAATAATGCAATATTTAAAAAATGTCATTAAAATAATAACTTTTATATAAAAACTTTCAATTATCATCATTTTTCCAGTTCATCAAAAACATTTAATGTTAATATTTTTGTTTAGCCCTGGTTCTTTTTCAGTATTTAATCTCAACTGCCAAATCATTTACCTAGTTTCAATTTTGTTCTTAAAGGAACCTCCCCGTAAATCTAATTCAACACATTCCAAAATAGAGAAACAGAATTTTTTTACGTTTAGTGCTTTTAAATGCTTATACAATGCATTATTCAGATTTTTAGTAAATATTGCATATAAATGTTTACTTATTCACTTACTATGTTTTCTTATTGGCATTCCAATATAAAAAGCATCACAGAAAGAGCATAATGTGATACAAATAATCACACTAGTGTCACAAATCAAATGCTCTTTGATAGGAACAGTTCTACCCATATTCTTGGCATTGATATATGGTTCTTGAGAAATATGTCTACAAGTTTTACAAAATCCACTTTTAAGCACATCTCCTGTTTTATTTGTTGTTGGTTCCTTGACACCCAGAAAATATCTCCATGCAATAAACTTTTTTCAATTTGAAGTTCTCCTATATGTGAACAGGGGATTCTTTCCAGCTACCTGAAATAAATCATTATTGCCTTTAAGAATTTTCCAATTATCTATGATGATTTTTTTGATTCATTAGCACCTATGTGGTGTGGAATATCACACCTCTAGCAGGCTACAGATGTCTTATATTCCAGAGAATTTTCTGAAAAATAAATTTAAAAAGCATAAGATAAACAAATGTATATACTTTGTGAAAAATAAAAGCTATTAAAACTGTACAAATAGCAATGTTATCAGTAAGAAGTATTGTTTACAATGGTACTATTCTAGCATGTCAAAGGGTAAGTTGCTGGCGTCCTCTCCTGTTCAGCTGGTGAATCTGTGAATCTTGAGGCAATGTTACAACTGCCTCATGTACACAGACAACCCTCTCCTCCTCCCAACAAATACAAATATATGTGAGAGATGCAACTATATAGCCAAACTGGAGGCTGAGCTCTCTCAACTCAGTACTGGCAAAACCAGTCAGGAGGAGAAGGTAACCACGCACACCACAATCCCAGTCTCACACAGACCTATCACAACTGCAAACCAAACACATATACACACAAAAATATACTCGGAGGCTCTAATTAAAAATCTACCAAAACAACAGAGGCCTCCAAAGCAGACAACCAAGCGACCACTACCGCAAGACATAGCACATGCAACACATAGTTCACAAAATCAGTGTGCTAAACAGTCACAGCCCTTAAGGCTAAACAACATGCCAAATACACTTGTAATAGGTGACTCCATAGTCAGACACACTGACGTCCCACTCACCAGACTGAACAAGGAAAAGGTTACAGTAAGCTGCCTGTCGGGCGCTAGAATCCGCCACATAACACAAGCACTCAGGTCACTCCAAAGCAAGTACAAATATGACTCAGTCATTGTCCATGCTGGTGTGAATGACCTGAGATGTACCTCCCTGGACTACATGAAAAGAGACATAGAGGAGCTCTCTGATTATGTTGCCCAGGCCGGTATGACCCTGACCCTGAGCAGCATCTTACCCTCACCAAGAATGATGCCACAGTACAGAGACAAAATGATCAGCTTTAACAATTGGCTTAATTACTGGTGTCATTCTAAGGGGATCCAATATCTGTCTGCTTGGGATGACATGATTGACAAGCCACACTGCTTCGCAAGGGACGGCTTGCACCCATCACCCCTGGGTTTCCGGATATTGGCCAAGGCTCTTGCCACCCCCATAGTGCCTTTTTTAGGCAAGGCTCAAAAGACAAACCCACCTCCCTAGAAAACACAAGTGAAAAAAAACTAAGGGTAATGCTGCTCAATGCCAGAAGTCTAAACCTCAAGATGCACGCTCTCGAAGCCCTCCTCATTATGGAGAACATCGATGTCTGTGCAGTGACTGATACCTGGTTCAAGGCTCCTGACAGCACCCCAGCACTACCAGGTTATACCTCATATCATGCTTTCCGGCCCCAAAACTTGGACCGAACCACAAAAGGAGGGGGAGTATCCATATTCATCAAAGATACCCACACCTCCAGGTTAGTGGAAACGCACGAAGTATCGGAGACCATCCAGGTGCAACTAACCATAAGCAAAACTGCCCTACAGTTTGTAGCATGCTACAGACCACCCTCTCAAACTCAGGAACCCCACTCAGCCTTCCTGAAGACACTGGAGAGTATGAATGTCTCTCCAAATACCATCATATTGGGAGACTTCAACTACCCAAACATAGACTGGGAACATTACTCAAGCCTCAATACCCTAGCCCAAAGGTTCCTAGAATTCATAAACTCAAATGCGATGGAACAACTAGTCACCACTCCCACAAGAGGAGATAATATACTAGACCTGATCATTACAAACATGGGGACAAAATGCTCCACACCGGAAGTATACCCCTCATTGGTGAGATCAGACCATAAATTAATCTCCCTGGAAATCTACATCCCACCCCCACCCCCTGCACAGAAGACCACAGTGAAGAATTTCTCAAAAGCCGACTTCACACTTCTTAAGACTGAAGTGGTATCTTTCAAGGCCCCTGGGCCAGTGGAAACCACAACCCACACCGCTGAATCCTTTATAAATGCCTTCTACGGACACCTTCAAGAATGCATGGATCATGCAATCCCCAACAAAACCAAAACCCATTCCCACAAAGGCAGGCGTCCTGTCTGGTGGACCCCAGCCATTAACAAACTTTACAGCAGGAGGAGGAAGCTACTACATGACAGAGCAAAATTCCCAAAAGGGAAGGCATCTCTGATCAGTACTAGCCAAAAACTTCGATCACTCATAAAATCATCCAAGGCCAACTTTGAGAGAAAAATCACAAAAGACACAAAAGACAATCACAAGGCCTTTTTTAGCTATGTTAGAAACCTGGGTGGAAACTCCCAGATATGCTCAGAGTTATTCCAAAATGACACAAAATACACTGAACCCACAGATATTGCCAACATTCTGGCAGACAGGTTCAGTGCAAATTTCTCCGCCCCCTGCCCCCCAAAAGGAGAAATATCTATCCCAGCAGAGTGTAGCCTCCCTAACATCTCAGATGCCCAGGTGAGAGCCGCCCTCTCCAAAGCTAAAAACACAGCATCAATGGGACCGGACGGTGTCCCGGGCTGCGTGCTACATGAACTCCAAGAGGAACTAAACCCGCACATAAGGCTGCTGTTTAATCTCAGCCTTACTACAGGATACGTACCCAAAGAGTGGCGTACAGCAACAGTGGTCCCACTCCACAAAGGAGGTGCTTCTACGGACCCTGGAAATTACCACCCCATAAGCTTGACAAGCCTGGTCTGCAAAGCTATGGAAAGGATCATTATGGAACTCATAAACAAAGACATTGGGGACCTACAGACATTGGATCCTACCCAATTCGGCTTTGTCAAAGGCAGATCCTGCCTTTTGAACCTAGTTGACTTTTTTGACACAGTCACTAAGGCCATTGATGAGGGTAAGGCAGTTCACACAGCCTACCTTGACCTTGCAAAAGCCTTCGACACAATACCCCAACTCGGGCATCATTGACAAACTCACCAGCTTAAATGTAAACCCATATGTCACAGGATGGGTTGCAAACTGGCTCAAGGACAGAACCCACAAGGTCAGAATTGCTGGAGCCATGTCAGACTCTAAGTCAGTCACAAGCAGTGTCCCACAGGGCTCAGTCCTGGGACCCCTCTTGTTCGGCATTTATTTTTCCGAGGTGCAAGCAAACATAGGAGGATTGTGGCTGACAAACTTCGCAGATGACTGCAAACTGGGCGCCATAATTGATACTCCAGCGGACACAAGCATCCTTCAGAAAGGCCTCATAGAAACGGATAATTGGTGCCAGAGCCATGGCCTTAAACTGAACGCCAAAAAATGTATAGTCATACCCTTTGGGAAAAACAAGGTACCCACAAATTACCACATAGGTGGTAATCCATTAAGTATGGAAGAGGTAATCAGGGACCAAGTCGACAATAACCTCTCATTTGACACTCACATTGCCAAGGTGGTTAGGAAGACCTTCTATATTGCCCACCTTATCATGAAGGGATTCACATCTAGATCAAGAGAGGTCATTGTGCCCCTGTACTCTTCTCTTATCAGGCCCATGATTGAGTACAATGCCCCATTTGGGATGCATCTTACCCGACACCTGCAGCAGTTAGAAAGACCCCAAAAGTTCCTCACCAAGAGGATAAAGGGTCTCAAACATATGTCATATGCTGCCCGGCTGAAGAAACTCCAGCTCTATTCAGTCGCATACCGCCTACTCAGAGGTGATCTATGCCTGACGTACAAGGCCATGTCCAATCCAGAATTAATGGACATGCTCCACCTCAGAAAATCCAAATCCATCAGAGCCACGAGAGCAAGAGATTTGAACCTCAACACAGAAATAAATAGGACGTGCTGGAGGGACAGATTCATAACCCAGAGGCTCCCTACACTCTGGAACAGAATCCCAGTCCATGTTAGGCAGAGCCCCTCACTAACTCTCTTCAAGAGAAATCTTGACGAGTGGATGGGAGATCGTAGGTTTACCCTGGGGGTCATCTCTGTGTCACTACTAGACAGAGGCACAGTAAACTAAACTCTAAATGGGTGTAGTATTCTCATCCCAAGGGGTGGCGAAAGCCACACACACTCTGGCTAGGCTTGTAAATGCCCTAGGGCAGATAGCCTAGTATGAACCTATGAACCTATAATAGTCATTGTATTCATTGTCTTTTCCATAAATACTGTAATATATTATAACGTATACAAACCCCAAAGTATATTTGTAAACTTTCACAAATTTTCATATCTTGAAAACTGTACAACCTAGACATATATTATTACAACATTTCTGTTAACCAGACATAAGCTTTCACATGACAACAAGAAAAGTCTGTAAGTGCATGTTTATTGAAATATTTATAGAAATATGAAAACATATGCTTCATTATATAATTAGCAAAACAAATATTACTGGATATACATCAATATGCACTAGTGTACAATGCAAATAACAAAGACAGTTTTCTTCAACAACATCTAACGTTTCTCTTAATGTCACGCAACAGTTTTTAAGTCACTCAACTTTGATGTATTAAGTACATATAGAAATATTGCTTATTTTCATAATTAATAGTAAACAACTAGCAATATTTCTAGTATGGTGTGATATAAACTAGCATTGACAGTGAATTGTCCTATCTCCAATGCTAATTGTTCACACCATACACCTCAGTAAAATGTAGGTCTCTTAGTTTTGAAAATATGAACATAAATTTGAAAATATAAATAAGTGGCAAACAAAGATTAATTTCTTTACTGCAGTTGAAAATATAAATAAGTGGCAAATAAGAAGTTATGTACCTACCATAACGTTCCATGTTAGTTGTCTTCTCTCGCCTTCTTTCTTGCTGGATGGGTTCGGAGATGACTCGGCACTTACTAAGCTCGAGAGCTAATTTTACCAGCTCGAGGCAACCCTATATCCCATGATGCAAGGTGGAGACTACCCAGATCTCGTTTGGTAGCTAAGGAAATTATGCAATATATACTTCCAACTGGAGAGGAGGAAGAAAAAGTAACAATACTAAAAATGACAATCATAATCATCATAATCCTCTGAAAGGGATCAACCTAATCTAGTGACACTAGAAGCTGATTAGCTAGAAAAAAGATAAAACCTCTTAAGAGAAGAGGCATAATCTTCTTGGTCTGACCAGGCTAGGGGGATGGAGGGGGCAGAAAGAAGGCGAGAGAAGACAACTAACATGGAACGTTATGGAAGGTACATAACTTCTTAATGTTAAGTTGTTAATCTCGCCTTCATTCTTGCTGGATGGGACCGCATCCCTAGCACCTCTATCCTGGGTGGCTCAATGGAACAGACTCTTGAGAACGATGGAACCAAAATTTGCTCTGTCTCTGGAGGCCAAGTCTAATTTGTAATGTGAAACAAAGGTATGAGGAGAGGCCCATGTGGCTGCTGCACAAATAGTATCAATTGGAAGTCTAGCCTGTAAAGCTGTAGATGTAGCTAGAGCTCTGGTAGAATGGGCTTTTGGCCTAGAAATCAACTCTTTGCCTCTGAGCTGATAAATGTAAGTAATCACAGAAGACAGCCATCTAGATAAAGTCACCTTGGAGACTGGAAGGCCTTTCTTGTTCTCTGCATAGGATAGAAACAGCTGATCAGATTTCCTAAAATGTTTAGTTTTGTCTAGATAATATCTGAGTTGGCGCTGAACATCAAGACAATGTAGTTTTTGTTCCGCTCTATCAGAATAATTTGGGAAAAAAACTGGAAGATCAATGGATTGATTTAAGTTCGTCTGCGATGCCACTTTGGGTAAGAAAGACGGATTAGTCCTTAGAGATACCCTGTCTTTGTGGAAGATTAAGTAGGGAGGACGGATGCAGAGAGCATGAAGCTCAGATACTCTCCTGGCAGAAGTAATGGCGACTAGAAAGAGTGTCTTCCAAGAAAGAAATTTCAATGAACAGGCAGCCGCAGGTTCGAAAGGGGGAAGAATCAAGGATGTTAAAATTAAATTTAGATCCCACTGTGGTGGGGGGTCTCTAATCGGAGGTTTAAGTAAAAAGATACCTCTAAGGAATGCCTTGCAAAGTTTATGTGACATAATGTTGTGGTCCAAAAAGCCTATATGAAAATTCGAAATGGCTGCCAGCTGAACTTTTACTGTGGAGGAAGAGGATCCTGAATGAAAAATGTCAGCTAGGAAGTCCAAGACCGAATGAATCGGAGCAGTATAGGGGTCTATATTCCTAGCTTTTGCCCAGAAGGAGAAACGTTGCCATTTACTAGTGTAAATCCTTCTGGTGGAAGATTTAAGGGAAGCTACTATGATATCCCGGACGGGATTAGAAATCATAGGAAGCCTGGCTAAGGATGGAAGTGGAGCAACCAAGCAGTGAGGTTGAGAGAAGGTATGGATTGGTGCAGCTGCCCCGACTGGTGGGTCAGAAGATCTGGAACCGGGTCCAGATGCCATGGCTGTACCAAGAGATAATGATGTAGGAACGGAAACCATATCTGTCGAGGCCAATAAGGGGCAATGAGAATCAACTTGGCTCTCAAGGCGGTTGCTTTCTGAATTACTTGAGATATCAGAGGAAAGGAGGGAAGGCATAAAGAAGTCCCCGGGGCCAATCCTGGGTTAGAGCGTCTCTGGGGGGATGGCCTGGAAGTGGGAAGAGACAGAAGAAGTCTGGGCATTTGCTGTTTTGAGGTGTAGCAAAAAGGTCGCAGCAAGGAAGGCCCCACTCCTGAAAAATCTATTCCGTCACTGATTGTTTGAGAGACCACTCGTGAGGCATGAGAATAGCTCTGCTCAACCTGTCCGCTATGATGTTGGATTTCCCGGGGATATGCGTTGCAATCAGAAACCGCTGAGAAGAGATTGCCCACTGCCAAAGTCTGAGAGCCTCTTGACACAGTGGATAGGACTTGGTTCCGCCCTGTTTGGTGATATACCACACTACGGACATATTGTCCGTTTGGACTGCAATAGTTCCCAGGGGAAGAGAGACGTTGAGGGCTTGCAACATTAAAAGCAATGCTCTCATCTCTAGGACATTTATGTGCAGGTGGTATTCGAAAGGTTGCCAAGTGCCATGGACCATCCTGCCCTGATAATGCCCCCCCACCCGATCAGGGAGGTGTCCGATGTAACCGTGGCGACCGGGGCAGGAGGAACAAAGGGTCTGCCCTGATGGACTTGAGGGGACGATATCCACCAGGTCAGATGTCTTTTGCAAGTTGGAGTTATTGTGATCCTGTGACGCATGGGAAGTTGTTGAAAGGACCATTGGGCGAATAGCATCCATTGTAGAAGACGCATGTAAAAGCGGGCAAAGGGAACAAGTGTTATGGCGGCTGCCATAAGACCCAATACTTTCAGAGCAAATCTGGCCTGAATTTTGTTGCTGAGAAGAATCACCTGGACGTGACTTTGAATGTCCAAGATCCTTTGTTCTGTTAATTTTGCTGAAAGTTGTACGGTGTCCAATTTTGCGCCTATAAAAGTAATAGATTGACAAGGCGACAAGGCAGATTTTTCGAAATTTATAGAAATTCCTAGCCCTCTGCAAATGTGAATGGTGTAATCTCTGGCTTGGAGAAGTTGATGCCTGGTGGTGGCAGTGAGGAGCCAGTCGTCTAGATATGGAAACACCTGGAATCCTTGACATCTCAGGTGAGCCGTAACGCTGCCATACATTTGGTGAACACTCTGGGGCTGTAGTGAGTCCAAAGGGCAGGGCCCTGAATTGGAAGTGACTGGTCCCCAGCCGAAGCGGAGAAATCTTCTGGAGCCTGTGAATTTTTATGTGATAGTGCATCCTGAAGATCTACCGAGCACATACAATTGTCCTTGCCCAGAAAGGGTAGAATGGACTGAAGCGTGACCATCCAGAATCTTGTTTTCTTTACAAACTTGTTTAGTTTGCTCAGATCTAATATTGGTCTCCAGTCCCCTGTCTTTTTTGGTACTAAAAAGAACCTTGAGTAGATTCCGGATCCTGTTTGGTCTGCTGGGACTGGCTGGATGGCTCTTTTTGCTAGCAGTTTTGATATCGCTGGTACTGCTAGTTCCCTTAGACCGGGTGGAACGTCTGGAAGGGTTCCCTTTTGCTGAATTGGGGTTTGAATAAAGGGAATTTTGTAACCCTCGGATATAATCAACTGTACCCATTTGTCTTGAGAAAGGGAAAGCCAGGCTATTGGGTACAGCGATAATCTTCCCCCGACTGCCTCCGAAGGTGGACAATCGGGCAACATCTCAGGGATGCTGGAAGGGTTTGTCAGAAAGAGGCTCTCTGCTACCCTGATTCTGCGGACCCCCTCTGCCCCTAGGGCAGCGTCTGTTGTTGTTACCCCCTCTGCCTCTGGGGGTAAACTGACCTCGTGCGTCAGGCGTGACTCCTTGAGATTTGCGGAACCACATTTTCCCTCCCTTCTGACCTTTTGGGTAAGGTCTTGAAGGGGTGGAGAAATGGACTGCTACGGCAGAAAGAGTCTTGCCATCTTGTTCGCATCTAGTCAAGGTGTCTTTCACTTGAGGTCCGAACAAGGTCGAACCATCAAAAGGGGAGTTTGTGAAGGACGCCTTGAAGGGGTCTGCAAAATTACAAAGCCGCATCCAGGACTGACGCCTTAAAGCCACTCCTGTGCCTGTGGCCCTACTCGCTCCATTGGCTGCATAAGAAATGAGCCGCATGGAGGAGTTAACAATGGAGTTTAGGATTCCTAGCTGTGAACTAATCTTATCCTGAGACCCAGCAGCTGACGGATCCTGTAAAACTTCTCCCAACTCTTTAAGAACATCTCTTTGAAGGTGGGTGAAGTGACACAAGTAGTTCAGTGATTGCATGGCAAAGGTTGCTGAAGAAAAAATCCACTTGCCATACCTGTCCATAGTCCTAGAATCCTTTTTAGGAGGATGGACAGGTACTGAAGGATCAGCTAGTTCCTTCTTTGTGGCTGCAGCCACCACCATGGCATCAACCGGGACACCTTTTGTCAAATATTGCCTATCAGGTGGGGCCGTAATGAATTTAGAAGGCCTCCTAGGAATAGGTTCCACCGAATCCGGGGCCATCCACGCCTTCCGAGCCACCACGTCCATAAGAGGGTCGAAAGGCGGAGACACCCAGGAGGTGGAGGGTCGAGATCCGAACGCCTCCAGGTATACTGACTCGTCCTCAGAAGGATTAAGGGAGGGCCAGTTCCCCCTCTGCTTAAGGAGTTCAAGGATGTCTGAGAAAGAGACATCCTCAGAGGAGGACCTTGGGGATCCCTCCGACTCATCCAAGTCAGTATCAGATGTAATAGACTCGGGAGTCTAGATGTTTCCTCTTACATGTCCTCTTACATGGAGGTTCACCTGACGGATCAGGAGAAGCCTCAGAAGAGGAAGATATTCCCAATGGGGAAACCTGAGGCATTGGATCTCTGGGTCCGGGAGCAAGAGAGTGGGAAGAGACGTCAGCAGGCACTGTAGTGGGAGGAGCTGATGGAACTGACCGTTGACTACGCCCAGGGGCTAGTACACTCCTCATCACCTCGAAGGCTCCCCCATCAGAGAGACCAGAAGGTTCCCGCTCCGAAGAGATAAGAACTCCAGGCCTCACCGAGAGGGAAGGCTCCGAGGCAGATGTCGGGGCTGAGCTCACCAACGCCGAAGCCCCGAGAGGGAGAACGGGGTCGGACAAGGGTCCGATGCCACTCGCCCCCTCGGAGCCGACGAGAGAGACCAGACGCCCGGATCCCTCCATTGAAGGCCTCAAGGAGGAAATCGGAGCGGAGGACGACGGAGCCGAAAGGGGTGGTATCGGCTCCGAAGCTACAACAGTCACGGCTCCGAGGAGCTCCGGCTCCGAGCTCTGTAAGAGAGTCGAAGGAGGAATGTGAGGTGGATGTGAGATAGCTACTGTCTGTTGAGATGGGCTATGGAGCATTTGGGCCAATGCCTGAGACTTTAATAGTCTACTCACCACTCTCTCGAGGTCATGATCAGACAGCCTGGACGACCGAGAAGAACGGCTCCGATGGCTCCGCTCCGAGAGCAGGGGTGATCTCGGAGCCAAACGTATTGATTCCAATGAGGGGGATCGTGATCTCTTTTTAGAGATAGGTGGAGCCGAAGGAGCCGAGGATACATCGGCTCCAGCTGGAGCCGACACTGAGTGTCCAGATCTGGCAGTATCGGCGCCGGATGGAGCCGATACTGTAACTTCTAAAAGGGACAGATCGGCTCCGGCCAGAGCCATTCTGGACACTGAAGAAGCAGAACCAGTAGCCGATGGCTTGGAACTTGAAGCCGAAGGCTTGACAGGTTTTGAGGGCTTCCCCAGAGCCGACTTAGTCGGGGAGCTCTCAGGCTTTAATAAGCCCCTCAATATTAATTTATTTCTGCGCTCCTGCAGGACTCTTGGGCTAAAGGCATGACAAATAGCACAAGAGTCCTGCAGGTGCAGAGGTCCCAGGCAGTAAACACAAGAAGTGTGACTGTCTGTCAGAGGCATCTTCTGACAGCACGAGTCACACTTCTTGAAGCCCGAGACCTTTGTGTCCTTCGACATTGCTGTGTCGAGGAAACACAAGTGACAACAAAACACAGACGCACACACAAATAACACCCAATCCAATAATCTAAACTAAACAGGGATACAACATACTCAAACACACACAAAATCCCTGACAGGAAAAATTAGGAAAGGGGAAGGCCTAAGGCCTAACCTAGGGAAGGGGATAAATAACCCGAAAAAAAGGGAACACTAATGGGAATAGGGTTAAATTAAACGTTAAGGTTCACAAAACTACTAAGGATATTAAATTTAAAAGGGATGAGACTAAAAGTCTTAATATGAAGAAAACTTACCTAGAGCTGGTAAAAGAGGCACCTCGTAAGCGAAGCGGCAAACGAGATCTGGGTAGTCTCCGCCTTGCATCATGAGATATAGGGTTGCCTCGAGCTGGTAAAATTAGCTCTCGAGCTTAGTAAGTGCCGAGTCGGAGCCGAGGATCGGCTCCGAACCCATCCAGCAAGAATGAAGGCGAGATTGACAACTTAACATCAAAGATTAATTTCTTTACTGCAGGGCATCCTAAACTAACAATCTCAGTGTCATTTTCTTAATAATGCTTTGCCCTTTCTAATATTGCCTATTATTACCTGGAAATTCACTTAGACAAAGAAGCCAGACTCAAAAAAGTTCTGGATGCCATAAGGCAGTATGGGTATGATCTCAAAGTTTACAAAAAAGCATTTTAGGAGTGAGTGAGTTAATATTTTGTTTATCTAAAGATATTTTAAAATATAAGTTGTTAATCTTCTGAACTTCACTATTATGCTAGTAAATAACATGTTTATACCAGATTTCAAAATTGATGGGTACTTTTTATTTCTGCGTCTCAAACCTCAGCAGTATTATTGTGCAAAGAAAATGTTTTGTAACTGCTAATCCAAAACTTATTTATAATAAAATATAATTCCAATTCAAACTGTGAATCATCTGTGGTAAGTCTGGATGCTTGACTCATATGACCCCTTGGAATATTATTTTTCATACATTCATAGAGAAGTACTAGACTAGCTGCCCTTGTGGGACATTTTAAGTATAGCCAGTTTCCCTCAAGGGTGAGAATCAAACTCTGTACCTTGTATCTGTGAGGCAAATAATTTACTCATTATACCAACTCCCAAACCCTCTAGGGCATTTCTTGGGCATCAGTGATTGGCAAGTGCTGCATTACCTTTTTGCAGATAACCTGCACTATTCAAAAGTGTGTATATATATATATATATATATATATATATATATATATATATATATGGTTCCCCTTCACAAGATTGAATATATGAATACTCAAAATGAAGAAGCCCAAGCCCAAAATCTTGAGTATTCATATACTCGAAATTGTGAATGGGGCACAAAAGGAAAGAAAAAAAAAACACTTTTTCTAACATTTTTGCAGGGGCACTCCCTGCACCCCCCCACACCCCCTACTTAAATATACCAACTCCAAGATCGCACTACAGCAAAGGAGATGGAAATGTACCATTACGTGCTATATGCATAAGCGCACAACGGGACACTTTCCATTCCTCCACTGAAGTGCGGTCATGAAACCGGCACATTAAGGAAGGAACAGTACAGGGGGACCTAGCCCCCTACAAAAAGGTAAGTTTGTTTGTTTGTGTCTTTCGGCTTTTCCTGGCTAGGGGTCGCCACAGCGGAACTCCGGTCCGCTAATGATTGGCAGTAGATTTTTACATGCTGGCTTGCCGGGCCTAACGCACGACTTCAGTGAAGGAACGCCCATTCACGCATGTCGCCACACAGAAGACGCTCTAACTGAGAATCGAATGGGCAATGTCTAACTGTGAGGCGACAATGCTACCACAGCACCACCACCGCAGCATCCTACAAAAAGGTAAGTAAAACCCTTAATCTTATTTTTTCACTTCCAGTTCACAATTTTGAGTTACTGAAACTCAAGATTTTGAACTTGTTCTTATGAGTTTCGAGCTTTCAGTAATTCGATCTTGTGAAGGGGAACCATATATATAGATATATATATATATATATATATATATATATATATATATAGATATATATATATATATGGGTTACCGTTAGAACATCGAACGTGCAAAACATCGACACGTGGAAGCCCGGGGCAACAACATTGACATGTCACTTCCCCGACAACTCATAATATCGACGTTGAAATATCAGACACCCAAGAGGCCGACACATATACACAAGTAATCCCTACCACACATGTAAAATAATCCAGTAATTGGAACCCAACAGACGACATTTCAAAGCTGTGACACAATACATAACAAAGTGCTTGCATGAGTAGGATATGAATAACGCTCCAACAAACTTTTTCAATATACAAAACAAGACTCGTACATCAGGAAGTACTACACACTTACATCTTCCGATGACGAGCTATGCTTGTTACAAATTCCAATGGGGTGTACTCCTCCCGATTTTGTACGATCTGTTAAAACTGGTAATTTCTCTCAATTAACCTCTGCTTCTTCGGAGATGGAGGTACTCCATTAACCGTACAAACCTGCAATGCATCAATGCAATCCTGTTCTCTACAGAGTGTACGCATAATCACATCCAGATCAGTGACCCTAGGACCCATCAGCCATTTAAACCACCTGTGCTAGGCTTCTACCGAATTCTGGGTACGTGGCAGGAAAAGATCATTAAGTTCTGACACGTTCCTGAATTTGATAGGGAACAACAGTGGAAATCTCATAGTACCGGAGGTATGCGTGCTGAACTTCCTTAGTCTACCATGAATGTAGTATTCAGAGAAATACTTCAAGTCGCACCCCTCATCTGGCACTCTATCCTTTGCATACTGAATGTCTCCAATACCTTATCTTCCAGGAGGAAAGCCAATGCCACCAGTGATTTAATGAACAGTTGGAATTGCATATTACTATTGTATAAAGCACTTAATCCCACATGTTGAATCTTGCACCATACATTTTCCAAAGTGAAATAAGCAGTCTTTGGACTGCACATCATCAAAATTTGACCATACACTTTTTAGAGCGGCTATTTCAAAGTCACACAAAATGTATCGCACTGATCTGACAAATCCATTCTCAGACATTAAGGTAAATAAAGCATTCCATAAATAGTTGTAGCATTTTAGGGACTTTGTACTCATGACAGCATAGAATAATGGCACAACTTTACTATACGACCCTAACTTCAACAAGCCGTGAATACTGTATAGTTGTCTGCATGTCAGACCTCTATGGAAAAATGTCCCATCCATCATCCATATGGTGCCAAAAGTGCCATTTAGCATAGCTATGTAGATGTGAATTTAAAAAGGATATAAGGTGTTAACTTATATAAACATCTTGACTGATTCTTTATAAGACTGGAAAGAGGAATATAGGATACCTAGAAATGGGGTGAAGAGAAGACAAGGGACACTTAGAAGTAAGACATCAAGAGGGTTGTGCTGGAAGAAGTGGAAGAGGAGGGGTACTGTGTTTTTGGCATGGGATAATCCCCCTATTTTTCATTTTTTTATATAAAAGCCTCTCCTTCTTCTACTTCTGTAAAGACTAAGATCTGATCTGAAACCTGACTTTCAAAATGGCTGCACACTGATTAACAGCTTGGTTTCAGTTATCCCACTGTTAAAAAAGAAAGTGTGAGATAAAGGCCAGAAACTCTGCAACTTTTTAGTAAATTCAGTTACTGACTAGTAAGTACACTGCCTAGATGCCAGCAAAGAAACTTGGAGAGCCTGAAATAAAATCAACTAAAAAAGGTGAAGAGAAAACACTAACTGGAAAGAATCCTGCAGCTGTTCAGCAAAAAGCAGTTCAAGCTCCAGCTTTGGTGCAAGACATGGCGTCCAGTAATCTATAGGAAAATATAAATCAAATATACTCAGAGCTGATTAAAACAGATGAAACACTGAAGTCTGAAAAAAAATGGAAGAAGCTTTAAACAACGATTTATTTGAACTGATAAATCTGCAAAAATCAGAAGTCAAAATGAAAAAAAGGCTGACTGTGTATGAGACTACTCAAGATGAACTGTTTCAAAAAATGACAGACGTAGAGGACACACAGTGCAGGGAAAACCTAAGATTTTTGGCTGTACCAGAGAAATTGGAAGGAACAGTCTGTATTAATTCTATGAAAGCACAAATAAGCAACTGGGCTGATATTCCACAGCAGGTTTTGTTAATTGAAAGGGCACATCATGTGTATGCTCCAAACCTGGCCATGGGAAAGTGGCCAAGACCAGTATTAGTAAAGTTGCAATCATATTAGCAGAAATAATTGATCCTGACAAAATGAGGCAAAAGGGCAAAGTATTAAACGTTATAGACAGTAGAGTATTTGTGGACAATGATTATTCACTGTACACCAGGAAGAAGAGAAGCAAATGTATCTCAGCAATCAAGGAATGTTAAGAGGCAGTTGTCAGATTCAAGCTGCTATACCCAGCTGTCTTCAGAGTATTTTTTTTCCCTGGGGATCAAAGTAATTTTTTGATAAAGAATAGGCTGAGGAGGAAATAACAAAAGTTTGTCCAACAAAAAGTGAGCCATCAAACAGAAGGAGACTCTGTTTCTCATTCTTCTGATAATAATGCTTATACAGAGAATTTGCCAGTGAAACCTTTTCCAAAGTTCCCAAGGAAAATGCTTGAAAAACAGAAAAAAGCACAGGAGCTGACTTAAAGAATCAGGAGCATCTTGGACTTCAATTGGTGTCTATGGCTGGAAGATGGAGATGAACAGAAAGAAGACCAGCAACATAGAAATTAGTGAAAAAATTCTAGACTGTAAAGCATCAATCACATTTGTGAAATATTATTTTACAAGAAAAAGTTGAAAGATTAGACTTTTCTTACCATGTTAAACTTGTGGGTGTCTGAAAAAGCACATGCCCCACTTCATGTTATAAATATTTTGAAGGACACTGAAAGGAAAGAGGAAAGGGGAAAAGGAAAGTTAACTGTAAGTAAAACAACTTTTGTTTTTAACAGCATTTGGATGTGACATTTTAGGATACTAACTGCATGTCATATAGTGAAGTATTTCAGTTACTGTCACATGTGATAATGATACTAAAGTAAACAAGTTCCCCCTTTTTTATTACTTTATAGTTTTAAGAAATGTAGGCATTACAATGCAAAAAGTGAATAAAGGCTTGACAAAAGCATGTTTAAGTTAATACGCAGTAATCTTGAGTTGTGGAAGTGGGGGATGGTGTGTACAAGTGTACAGATTATAAAATATGTAGAGTTGATATGTTCTGTCTTACTTCCTCATAGGTGAATGTCTGGATTAAGGCATTTGGGTTAATTTTTTTTGTATGAGCAAGTAAGTGACAGGACACTGAATGTAAAGAAAAGGTTTTCTTTGCCAAATAAATGTTCAGTGTAAGTTGAGAGGTAGCTAAAAGCCAGAAAACCTTTTAAAGGCTAAAGGTTAATGTTTTCTGAAAACATATAAACTGTTTTTCACATCTGGGTGGAAAATGAAGATAACAGAAGAACAGACAACAATTTATGTAAGACAGAGCACTGGCTGTAATGTGTCTTGCATGGATAATCTTACATTTAAGTTATGCCTGTGTGTGTGGCTGTCAATTTGTGTGAATTGTTCCTATCAGGAAGGTTAAACTTCATTATATGAAGATGTACATAATTTTCTGTGCTTGTTTTAATAGGTTATGAGGGTGTTCTGTGGTGTGTTTTTTTTTCATAGGTTTTTTTTTAAACAAAACTTCTTTCAAAATGTGACATAGGTTCAAATGGAGATTACAAGAAATAACAGTATAAGAGATCAACCTGCCAAACATTAGTGGGTACATGTAACACAAAGCTAGAAATAGACATTTTAAAAAGCTGTCATATATAATAAGCAGGAATAATAAGTTCTTATCATAATGGCTACACTAAATGTATTATTTTGGAATGTGAATGGCCTCACAGGTATAGACAAAAAAGTAAGAGTATTGCATTATATAAAGGAAAGCATAGAACAAACAAGAATGCTACAGGAGACACATCTGGAAAAAAGTGAGCCCATAAATTTGATAAAGAAAGGATTTTAGGATGGATATTCAGCAGAGTATCAGGGACAAAGGAAAAGTAGAGTACTTATTCTAAATGCCAGAGGATCTCTAACGATAGAAGAAAAATAGTAATGGTAGATTTGTAATAGTAAGGGGCTACTGGAAAGGCAGGAGGGTGCATAACACTAGCATGTGGGTTCAGGTGCCTAGGCAACGTGACAACCCCCCCCCTGTGAGACAGCTGGATGTGGACACATGGCAGGTTGGCAGTTTAGCTGCAGTGACAAATGCCTCCGGACAATTCCCTGTGGGAATAGAAGAACCCTCTGCACCCTAACCACAGGTGGCAGACACAAACCCCCACAGTGATGCACTCTGCACCCCCCCAGAAGCCACCATGTGTGATTGTCAGTCGAACATGTGGCTGTCATAGGATGTCAAGTGGGCATGAAAGTGGTAATGTGAAACCTGTGTGCTGTGGGCAAAGCCTTTATTAACACAATATGTAAAGTGATGTGTGTAGTGCTTGGTGTGTACTAAATCCAAATATATTCACAACTTGTACAAATGTGCCACAACACGTAGGAAATCCTGCATATCACTGTAGTCACACTTATGTTGCAAGATGTGCTTTAGGTGACGCTCCCTTACAACAATAGCCTTCCTACGCAGTGTCACAGGCATCCCCCTCAAAAGTGACTCCCTTTGGGTATCTGTCAGGTTCTGTTCCTGTTGCAGGACAGATAGAAGGTTGGACAGCTGCTCTGTAGGGCATCCAAGTAACACCTTCAGCTGACGATGCCATGCCTCCACCTGGTTATTAGTCCTCGGGAAGTCCATGTCAGAGACGTCACACACATTCCAAAACTTCAAATGGTAGGAAGACGGCAAGCGTTGCTGTGCTGAGCAGTAGGATGCATACTTCCGTGGTCGGCCTCGCACATAATGATGGTCCAGAAATACACATATAGGCTTAGCATAGTCAGGTAAGGTAGCCACAATGTCCAGAAATGCGGGGATAACATCTCCCAGTGGTAGGAATGCCAACACAATCAGCTTGTGGATGGCAATTGAGAAAGCAGTGTCTGTACCATAGAGGGCCACAAGGTGGTGATGCTGGATCTGGCGCCAAATGATCTGTGCAAAATGGAATAGGCACCCCTTCAGAATACTCTTAGGGAATGCCTTCCAGCTGGCATGAATCACTGCCTTCTCAAAATCAGTCATAATATACTGTGGAGCCAAGGTTCATCTCTGTTCTCCGGCCATACCCTTCAGTATCTCCCACATATTGTTGTATGCAGACTCTGACTTCTGTGTCATGAGACAGTACACCAGGGGGACAATATTTGCTGAGGTGGGGGTGCCAATGCATCCATGTAACATATACAGCTGACGGCATATATCAGCCTGTGTCGGGAAGGTGCCATCCCCAAGAATGATGTCAGACCTGCACAGATCTGTCAGATTCTGTGATGTAGTTAGTAGAACCAAGGAATCAGTCCCATCCATATCAGACCTTCTACGGAGGATAAAGCTGCCACTACAGAGTGGATATTGGCCAACATCGATATCCACAAGTGTTACTAGAGGTGTGGACATGGATGCCCTTGCCCTCTGCCGTATCCTAGATATGCTACAATGCAGGGTGGCACAGCAAGGCATCTCTTGTAACACATTGTCATCTGCTGTGCCAAGGACACTCTGCATTACCAGGCTTGGCAGATCATTGCCGGTTACCACCCTCTGCAGCAGTTCTGCTCGCAGTGTAGCCACTTGGGCTGTTGTTACATGTGGGCCGTGCTGGTGTGGCAGTGACTTCATCAGCTCTTCCCCCTCATTCTGGTGAACAGTGAAGGCACAACCTCTGCAGGCCTTTACTCTCCACTAAATACATGCCCAGTACCGTTTATGTGGTGCTTCACACACTAAATGGTAGTGGTATCCCTCCACTACAAGCATTGGTTTGCCCCATTGGCTGGGCACTGTGCTGTATCTGTTGCCAAGGTGACCAGGGCTATACAGGTACATAGATTCCATCATGGTAACTCCACTTGTCGATGGCCTCTCAGTATCCATCACATCCAATGTAGCAGGGAACAGGATATAGAAATTACTCTGGTACAAGTCACTATCTGATGTTGGGTTTGTTGCTGTACACCGCCTTGTGTTGTAGCCTCTGAATTAGCGCTGCCTGCCACAGTGGTCCTGTGCAGCTGTCTACACACCACCTTGCTCTGACTGCCTGGTCTGCTAGGGTTTCTTTATGTGCAGTTCACGCAGCCGTGGGGTTGACAAGTGATTATAGTCTGGAAGGAGTCTACACAGCTTGCTTGCTTGCAACACAGGTTCTACATGTACTGCACAGGTCCCCTTTAACTCCCAGCTGTTGCTGCTGGCCAGTCAGGGTTTGGGGCCCAGTCTCAGTTTCAGTGACAGAGGTTACAGGTATCCCTGTGTTGCACCCTTGTCTGCCTACATGGGCCTGCATACTTGTGTACCCCAGCTGCAACGACCATTGGATGGGTTTCGCGGTCCCCACAATACACACATGCTGCTGTGGACTGGGAGGTCAGCTACTACCCCTGCATGTCAGTGTTCCCTTCTACAGTGTTTCTTTCCTACTGTTGGGTAGGTAGTCTGTGCTTGCCAGGGTTGGCATGTTCCCACTTGCCACTGCCTAGGGGTGCTCTGGCAGGACAGTGTCTGTCTGTTGCAGGCATGCCTCTCCACCTCTTTGGGTTGGTCATGTGGTAAAGCCATTACCAACAGTGGTACACACAGTGACACTGTGTACTTCTTGCTGTGACAAGCTTAGTCGGTTGATAGACTAACAGGTATTGCATTAGCATGTACTTTCTGAGGGGTATGAAGTCTGAAACACCAATGTCTGTCATTTTTTTCTACCTCTGCTCTGCTGTTCCACTACATTGCCAGATGGCCACAAGTATGTGGAATGTGGGCTACACATATTCTGCACAGCTCAGGACTGTCTATGCCATTCTGTACTGTTAGGGGGTATTGGCAGGGTGCTTGTGGAGTTGTTACTTCTGGATTGGACAGTGTGTATGTACTTATCACTCTGCAGCGGCTGTAGCTTCTTTGGGTTTCCCTGTCAGCTTCCCTCAGCATGGACTGATGCACAGGTTGTGTGTGGACTTGTGATGGACAACAGGTATGCTGCTTTTATGTTATACATGTGTAAGGTCCCTTTTAGCCACTTGTTCGGCTGCTCGGCTGCAAAGCGCGGCTGTTTCCACTGTCGGGTGACAGCCCGCATACATACTTTAGGGGACATCTCCATTTGCCGGTTTTCCTGATGGTATGGATTCCCATGCTGTATCTCTCTTTCGGCCACACCACTCTACAGTCTAGCAGTACTGCGGCCTTCTGCTTTCGGCGTAGTAGCTCGCGGGCATTTGTCTCGCGATCTACACTCTGGAAGCCCTAGCATGTATTTATATTCTACCTAAAACTGCTGTTATGGACCTTAAGAAATTTTGGGGTGAAATAATCAGCTTTTAGCAGGGAATATTACTTATGGCTGGGGACTGGAATTTGATTTGTACCACTGAAGATATATTTGGGGAATCTAGAAGGGAAAATATAACAAAGGAGGGTAGATTTCTGAAGACATTTTTGAAAATAAATTGTATGGAAGATGTGAATTCAGTGGCAGGAACCTGGGAGAGAATTTACATATTATTCCCCAAGGTACAATAACTGGGCTAGACTAGACAGAAATTATATTTCATAGGAACATGTGCATTTAACTGAAAGCTTTGACAAGCATCCAATAACTATTTCAGATCACAAGCCAATAACAAATAAAATAAAAATGCAGGGTAA
Organism: Protopterus annectens; assembly: GCF_019279795.1. NCBI lineage: Eukaryota > Metazoa > Chordata > Ceratodontiformes > Protopteridae > Protopterus > Protopterus annectens. Next base: position 742,567,244 of record NC_056731.1, read on the forward strand.
TGAAGTGAAAATAAAACACTGGTGTTTCCCTACCTACCTGTTAAAACAAGAGGAATATAAAGAATGGATAGTGGATAATTCGAGAACTATTAGGGAAACCAGAAATTTCTTCAGAAGTTAGAGTGAGAGAGTGGGATAAAATGAAAATGGAGTTTAAAAATAGGATAGAAATAAAAAAAGAGATATGGTTAAGAAGCAACATGAATTATTTAGAAGGGCTGACAAAGGTTAAAGTATTGCAGAATAAGAGGAATCTCACAGAACAAGAAAATGAGCAACTGCAAAATGCTAAAAGACAAAATAAAGGAGAATCTGGATAATATGCATGAGTTTAGAAAGACTGCTGTTATGAAACTGTTTTTTGATAATAATGCCAGACCAAAAAAACTCTTAGCACAACAACACAGGCAACATAAATTAGGGTTGTTGCGAAAGTTAAGGAGCCTATAACAAGAAAAAAATAACCAGAGATCCCAGAGGTGTATTAGAGATAGTTTTGAAATTTTTTGAAAATTTATATAAACCAGAGGAATGTGGAAATCAAGAAAAAGTACAAAAGGAAATATTTATGGAAGACTTAAGTATGCCAAGGTCAGAGGTGGATGAGGCTCTACAATTAACAGATAAGACAGGAGGAGATGAAATAAAAACATATAACCAAACTTCAGGAAAGTCTCCAGGAACGGATGGTATTCCTGTAGAAGTTTGGAATCTAAGAAAGTAATGAAGATCTGGAAGGTTTTGTTTAATAGTATTTTAAAAGAAGGGGAAGCAGCAGCATCCTGGAAGAAAGCTGTCATGGCTGGAATACCTAAGGACGGTAAAGAACCATCAGACCCAGCTTCATATAGGCCCATTTCAATTTTAAACCATGATTATAAACTGTTTATGGCTATAATGGCTAAAACAGCGGTATTGCAAAAATTGACAGATACTGATCAATGTGGTTTTCCGGTGGGAAGGCAAACATTTCAATACATTAGTAGAACAATGATGCAGAAGGAACCAGAATGTAAGAAAATACCAATGTTGCTGGTAGGTCTTGATGCAGAAAAAGCATCTGATAGAATAAGCTGGGGGGGGGGGTTGAGTAGGGCAATGGAAGGATTTGCATTCCTTGATACAATAATAAAGTTAATTAGAGTGATATATGAGGGATCGGCAAAAATTAAAGTGGGATTGTTCTCCTATGTTAAGTTCTTCTGAAAAGCGGAACCAGGCAAGGGTATCCTCTTTCCCATTTGTTATTTGCATTATATTTAGAGCCATTGGCAAAGAAAATAAGACTCAGAAATTCAGAGATATAATTGGTATGGTAATTAAGAAAAAATGGGTTTATTTGCAGATATTATTATTTTGTACCTGATAAAACCAGAAAAGGACATCTCAGTGTTGTGGAATATTATGACATAGTTTCAAGTGTTTTTTTTTTCCGGTATATAAAATTAATGCAGACAAAACAAAGGCAATAGTTGTAAATTATGTACCCACACATGAATTGGTTCTGCAATACTCATATTTATGAGACATGATAAAATAGGTTCATAGGTTCATAGGTTCATACTAGGCTATCTGCCCGAGGGCATTTATAAGCCTAGCCCATTGTTTTGTGGCTTACGCCACCCCTTTAGTATGGGGAACTATACCCATTATTTTGCTGTGCCTCTGTCGAGCAGTGACACTGAGGTAATTCCTGGGGTATATCTGCGATCTCCCATCCATTGGTCAAGATTTCTCTTGAACAAGGCCAGCGAGGTGCTCTGCCTCACATGTACCGGGATTTTGTTCCACAGCATAGGGAGTCTTTGGGTGATGAATCTATCCCTCCAGCACGTCCTATTAATAGCCGTGTCGAGGTTTAAGTCTCCCGCCCTTGTGACTCTGATGGATCTAGATTTTTTGAGGTGAAGCATATTCATCAAATCTGGGTTTGACATGGCCTTGTATGTTAGGCAAAGGTCACCTCTGAGCAAGCGGTAAGCGACTGAATAGAGCTGGAGTTCTTTCAGTCGGGCAGCATAGGACAGATTTTTGAGACCCTTTATCCTTTTCGTGAGGAACTTTTGTGGCCTCTCCAGCTGCTGCAAGTGTCGGGTCAGATACATTCCGAATGGGTCATTGTACTCAATCATTGGTCTGATGAGTGATGAGTAAAGGGAGACTATGACCTCCCTTGATCTAGATGAGAATCCCTTCATGATAAGGTGGGCAATGTAGAAGGACTTCCTAACTACTTTAGCTACATGGGTGTCGAATGACAGACTACTATCAACCTGGGTCCCCAGGTCCCTGATAACTTCTTCTGTGCTCAGTGGATTGCCACCTATTTGGTAGCTAGGGGTAACCTTGTTTTTCCCGAAGGGTATGACTATGCATTTTTGGCATTTAACTTTAGGCCGTGGCTCTGGCACCAGTTATCCGTTTCTGTGAGACCCTTCTGAAGGATATCTGTGTCAGATGTGTTTTCTACTATGGCGCCCAGTTTGCAGTCATCTGCAAACTTTGTCAGCCATAACCCTCCTGTGTTTGCTTGTACTTCAGAAAAGTAGATGCCAAACAAGAGTGGGCCCAGGACTGAGCCCTGTGGGACACCACTTGTGACAGGCTTTGAGTCTGACATGGCGCCAGCAACTCTGACCCTGTGGGTTCTGTCACTCAGCCAGTTTGCAACCCATCTTGTGATGTATGGGTTAACATTTAAGCTGATGAGTTTTTCAATGATACCCGAGTGGGGTATTGTATCGAAGGCCTTAGCCAGATCGAGGTAGGCTGTATGGACTGCCTTTCCCTCATCAATGGCTTTGGTGACTGTTTCGAAAAAGTCAACCAAGTTTAAAAGGCATGATCTGCCTTTGACAAAGCCAAACTGGGTTGGATCCAAAGTCTGCAAATTCCCTATGTCTTTATTTATGAGGTCCATTATGATCCTCTCCATGGCTTTGCAGATAAGGCTTGTCAAGCTAATGGGCCAGTAATTTCCAGGGTCTGTGGAGGCACCGCCTTTGTGAAGTGGGACCACAGTTGCAGTGCGCCACTCCTGGAGTGCGTATCCAGAGGTAAGACTTTGATTAAACAGCTGTCCTAGCTGTGGGTTTAATTCCTCATTGAGTTCGTGGAGCACACAGCCGGGGACACCATCGGGTCCCACGGATGCTGTGTTTTTTGCTTTGGAGAGAGCAGTTCTCACTTGCGCGCTGGAGATGTTTGGGGGCTGCACTCATTTGGTATAGATATCTCTCCTTTTGGGGGTGGGGAGAAGTTTGCACTGAACCTGTCAGCCAGTATGTTGGCAATGTCTGTAGGATCAGTAATCTTCACATCATTTTGAACTAGTTCTGAGCATATCTGGGAGTTTCCTCCTAGGTTTCTAACATAGCTAAAGAAGGCCTTATGATTGTCTTTTGAGTCTTTAGCTATTTTTCTCTCGAAATTTGCTTTGGATGATTTTATGAGAGCTCTTAGTTTTTTACTTATAGTGATCAAGGGTGTCTTACCTTTTAAGGATTTTGCTCTATCTTGTAGTAGCTTCCTCCTTTTGTTGTAGAGTTTGTTTATGGCTGGGGTCCACCAGACTGGGCGCTTGCCTTTGGTACAAAGAGTCTTTGTTTTGCTTGGGATTGCCTTATCCATGCAGTCCTGCAGGTGCTGGTAGAAGGCGTTTGTAAGTGATTCAGCGGCTTGAGTATTGTTTTCTGCCGGCTCGGGGGCCTGAAAGGAGACCACACTAGTCTTTAGAAGTGTGAAGTCGGCTTTTGAGAAGTTCTTTACTGTGGTCTTTTTTATTTCAGGTGGGGGTGGGATGAGGACCTCCAGCGAGATTAGTTTGTGATCTGATCTCACCAGTGAGGGGTATACTTCTGGTGTTGAACATTGTGCTCCCATGTTCGTGATGATGAGATCAAGTATGTTATCTCCTCTTGTGGGGATGGTGACTAGTTGTTCCATGGCATTTGTGTTTATGAATTCCAGGAACTTTTGGGCTAGGGTGTTTGGGCTTGAGTAGTGTTCCCAGTCTATATTAGGGTAATTGAAGTCACCTAGTATGATGGTGTTTGGTGATACATTTATCCCCTCTAGTGTTTTCAGGACGGCCATGTGAGTTTCCTGAGTTTGTGAGGGTGGCCTGTAACATGCTACAATTTGCAGAGCAGTCTTGCCTATGGTTAATTGCACCTGGATGGTCTCCGATGCATCGTGCGTTGCCACCAGTCTTGAGGTGTGGGTGTCCTTGATGAATATGGATACCCCCCCTCCTTTCTTGGTATTGTCCGGATTTTGGGGCGGAGCATGATATGAGGTAAAACCTGATAGCGCTGGGGTGCTCTCAGGAGCCTTGAACCAGGTTTCTGTCACAGCACAGACATCGATGTTCTCCATACTGAGAAGGGCCTCGAGTGCGTGCATTTTGAGATTTAGACTTCTGGCATTGAGCAGCATTACCCTTAGTTTTTTTCCTTTTTTGTGTTCTAGGGTGACATATTTAGGAGTATGGGTTAAAAAGGACTCTGCTTTGGCAGCTAAGGATATGTGGGAAGACTGTCAACAAAAGATAATATAAAAAGTGAGATACTGGAAGCTCTTGTGTATGGATATGTATAGCAAGATACAAGAAGTGAAAATGTTTTTAGTTTTATATACAGGTTAGACCAGGCATATTTTTATCAACCAGGTGAGAAGATGTGGGCAGTAAGTAACAAAGAGTTGAATGATTTTATCTGGGAAGGGAAGAGGACAAAGGACAATTGGGATAAGTTGATCCTTCCAATAAAACACAGTGGTTCTGGATTACCTGGTTTGAAGTAATATTTTAGAGGTAAACAGCTAAGGCTCATATACATAACACAAGCAGAAAGCTATAATTCAAAGTGGAAAGGGATGGTGATGAATTAGGGTTGAAATTCAAGAAATAAAGAATGAATGGAATTTTGGATGCAGATCCTTAAGGAGAACAATAACAGCTATACAGAATATTGTATTCATAACATAGCTGAAAGTATTGTGTTAACTAAGCGAACACTGGAATGGAGAAAGGAAATTCTGCCGATAGAGATGATTGCATCAGGGGTACAGAGAATAGGTAACGGGGCTGAAATTTACTGGAGAAAACTGGCAAAGGAACCAAGGTATTGGGAGCAAATAATGAGAGGGAAAGGTAAAAGAATGAGAAGAGGCCAAGAAGACATTTGGAATGCAGGCTAGAGACTGCCTTCCCTATCAGGGACCAGTATCAATGTACAGGCAAATTAAAAGGAATACGTGAATCTTAAGTGATAGGCTATGGTACAAATTTTAGTTGAATATAGAACAGAAGCTGCTGTTAAAGAAAAGGGATAATTAGTAAGGCATATAAAATATTGCATGTTAACTATAAGAATCAATCAGAGGAGGGTAGAAAACATTGGGAAGAAAGATTGGATAAACAATTTACAAGGAAACAATGGGAAGATATGTATGGCTCCCAAATATGCAACAAAATCTAGGCAATTTAGGATTTTTTCTTGGATGTGTTTGCATAGGTATTTTTATCCCTTCAGAGTACTCTGACAGAAATATTTGGAGAGTAAATATGTGCAACTAAGGAAATGTTTTTTTTTTTAGCTGGAATACAGGACCTGGATATAGTAAGGCCTTGTTAAGTTTAATTATGGTGGCTGCCAGGAAAGCAATCACTAGAAAATGGAACTTAAAGTCTAAACCAGCTATACTTGAAGTAGTGAATATTGCAACAGAGATAAAAAAACTGGATGTGGGATCTTTAGAAAAGGGTAGGAGAAACTACATAGAAAAAAATGGAACTTGTAGAAACAATACATGCAAAACAATGTTTTGGAGGAGGAGTGAGGTAAAGAGAAGGCAGGAATTGAGCAATTTAATGTAATGTTAGATTGATGATAATTGTATAAAAGCATATAGGTGGTGTATAATATTTGTAACTGTGAACATCCTAACATGGTTTGTTTTCTTTTATATAAATGTATGTTTGACTATGTCTTAAGTGATAATTCAATGAAGGTGTTCAAAAAAAGATCCAATCTGTAACCTTGCCTGAGGTGTGTTCGGCACTGCAACAACCTTTTTAACAAGATTACAAACTTCTTTCCGCTAAGAGTAAACTTATTGGGAAAAGAGTTCTGCATCCCATCTCTCCTATGGCTATCCAACATTAGTGGTGTAGCAAGGGTGGGGTGAACAGGGTATGTGCCCTGGGTGCAGCAAGATAGAGGGCACAAAATGAGTGCCATTCCTGTATTTCTCTGTACCGGCAATTCAGAAATGCCAGTACAGAAAGCAACTGTTTTGTGTTGTTACTGGTAGGGAATGGGTTAATGACAAACTGTTGTGAGCAGTGTATCAATGTGAATTTCCTTCTTTTTTTTTCCAGCGAAGAGCTGTTAGGAATGGCATGCTTCAAAATGCCATGAGCAGTCTATTGGAGTGTTTCTCTTTTTTATGCTCTTCCAATCAGGAGCTGGGGGTGACTGCTGTGGGTCAATATCACGTTATCGAAGTTTTAAAACTTTGAATGCCATATGGTCGAACCCACATGTTCGAAGCTGTAAAACTTTGAATGCGTAAAGAAAAAAGGAAAAAGTTACCTGACTGTTGTAAGCAGGGGGGCAAGCCCCCTGCACCCCCCATGCTTTAAATATACCAACTCCGAGATTGCACTATAGTGTAGTAAAGGGAAAACTTCCATTTCCGCACTGTACTGCATTGTAGTGCAGTCTTGGAGTTGGTATATTTAAAAAGCGGGGGGGTGTGGGGGGTGCAGCCCCCATGCTTGTTACCATCACGTAAGTGTTTTCTTTTTTTATTTCTAATCTTTTCGAAGTTTTACAACTTTGAACATATGGGTTTGACCATATGGAGTTCGAAGTTGTAACACTTCGATAACCTGATATAGACCCACTGCTCTGAGCAGTCCATCACAGTGTTTCCTTTTTCCTTTTGCTCTCCAACTTCCAACAAAGAGCTGGTAGGTAGGGAGAGGGCATGCCTGTGAGGGGATGTGCTTCAGAATGGCATGTGTAGGCTTTCAGAACATGTAGCTTTTTTTTTCTTTTCCTATGAAGAGCTGGTAGGGAGGGGGCGTGCTTCACTTTTTTTTTGCTCTTGCTTTTCATTTTTTTCTCTTCATTATGAGCAAGGGGTTGGGGTCTCAAGATCTCTAGATCAGGGACTGGCACAGGGTGCTGGGTAAGCCAGCTATGCCTTTGCCTACATCTGTATATTTCCCCCTTGGTGAAACATCTCCTGCACCTACTTCTTTAAGGGTGAAGATTTGATCTGCAACTTTGCTTGAAATGTTTTTGGTTTTGCTACACCTTTTTTAATTAGGCATGTACGTCCCCCTTCTTTATTAACAGGTTCTTTCAATCAACAAAATACCCCCTTTAAAAAAAGGCCTATTTTTGTACTGTTTTGCAGTAACATACATAAAATGTTGAAAGTCTAAACCATCTTTTAATGTTTTGTGGAACAGTGGGAATTGCTTAAGTACTCTTGCTGTTATTCTTTCCCCATTTTTACTTTACACAGCTTGATATTTTATTATAATTGCTGATTATGAAAGCTAAGTAGTAATATTGTCTAACATACATTGATTGTGGTCTGTTTTTGCTATATTAATCCTGTTTACCTCGCTGCAAGAGAGCTGCTAACTCTGCTAGGCCCTGGATCTTCTGAGCATGCGCAGGCAGATTGACTGAACTGTGTTTCTCTTTGAACATTCTTTCCCACTTGATTTTCACACTTAATGAGTTGGGATTAGCTTTCCTTGCATGTACTTGATCATTGCTTAAGTGCCTTATTCGAAACTGTCAGCCTGTCATTTACACAGTACATTTTACTCTGAACCACTAGAGTTTGTAGCCCTTTCTTTTCTTATTTTCTTAGCGTCGTCAACAGCACCACTTTATTGATTCCCAAATTCCAGTAAGTCAAGGGTATGTTTTATATTATAGAGGATTATGATCGGGTTGCTGACCATAACCCATTTATTACGTGTTCGAGACATGGATGCCAAGAAATTCACCTTGATAGTGGAACTCAAGAAGTGAATCTTGACATACATGTCGAGAAGACATAATTGAAGGTTATGATCAGAAACCAAATCAAAATTCCTTGTAGTGCATGGAGCTTTATCTGCTCCATGTACTACTAGCTACAGTAAAAAAAAAAAAAAGAAAAAAAGCCAAGTGTTCTTCCAGCGTTCAAAGCCATAAAGCACTTAATGTGTGCTGTCAAAGACAGTGTAAGATGGTCCAGTACATTTACACTCACCTTGCTGTGCCTCTAAACTGTCCAGATTTTCACAGAATGTCAAGATTTTTGCCTCATTCATTTGCTCTGTTCCTCATATAGTCTGTGGTTTTCAGACAAATCATGGAAGACCGAAGTCACTGAATGGTGACATAGATTTGAGTTCTAGAGGTCCTATCTTTCAGAGAAAATGCAAGTGAACATCCTGTTATTTTAGCTACTTTCTAAGCTTGCAAGAGAAAGGGGCACCTTATCAGTACAGACAGCAGGCAGAATCAAATCTTTTACTCTACCTCTGTTATTTGCTGGTGAGTACTGGCAAATTTTAAATGTATCAGTAGACTTAACCTTAACAACTTAAGCAGGGGTTGCTTATCATTTGTTAAGGATGGGTACTGCACCACTCTAGCATCTAACTGATTTGTCTTTTTCCGATTACTGGAGTGTAATATCTCTGCTGCATGTACTACATAATATTATCTTCTTGTCAGCATTAATAGCATTTTTCTTAAAACTTTTACCCTATTTTATATGCTTCTACTGCAAATTGCAAATAGCTGATAATATGGTTATAATTTTACTGCAAAAGGTGATAGATTTACAGCCGTTAATAGCATATTTCAAAGAGTGTATACATTTGTTACACTGATAGTTTGTCTCCCTGCAAGTGAAGTACTGTTCTCTAGTGTTTTTATGCTGCCTTTGGTCACTATATGTCCAGTAGTGAACTACTGCTTTATTTACTGAAATCCACTTTATAGTATTTGCATTATGCAGCATTTCTTAACATTGTTTGATATTAGTTTCTTTACTCCTTCCTCAACATCTGCTTTGTACCATTTAACACCCCCCCATACACACACACACACACACACACACACACACACACACACACACACACACACACACACACACACACACACACACACACACACACACACCTTTGGAGCTATTTCTTGTTTATTACTTTCTGCTTACTTAAAAAAAATGTTCTCTTTCTCTCACAGGCTACTTACGTCTTTCTGCTCTGAATAAACTTGTTAGGAAAGAAGTAATGTATCCCATCTCTCCTGCAGCTATTCTACATCTGTGTACTTCCCCTTAGTGAAGCATCTCCTGCTTCTACTTCTTTAAGGATTAAGATCCAAACTGTAACTTGGACTGAAATGTGTTTTACTCTGCTACAACTTTTTCAACAAGACAAGTACTCCCCCTCCTTTATTGACAGGCTTTTTTCAAGCAAACTACAACAACAACATAGTCTTACTTTTGTATTATTTTGCAGCAACCTACCTAAAATGTTTAAAAACTAAAACATCTTTTAATGTTTTGTGCAACTGGGGAAATTGTTAAGTATCCTTGCTGTTACTCTTTCCCCATTTTTGCCACACATTGCTTGATATTTTATTATAATTATTGTTTCGGAAAGCTAAGTAGTAATATAGTCTAACACACACTGTTTGTTTTTATTATGCTAATCCTGTTTATCTGGCTACAAGAGAGCTGGCAACTCTTATAGGCCCTGGGTCATCTGAGCTTACTCAAATTAAATGAATCATGCTCAGCATGATTGTCTGCCCACTTTGCTCCCCTCTCACCCCCAATTCCCCAGCCACCCCTGGATTCCCTCATTTATTAAGCTAGTTCCCCACCTTTATCCTCCCACATAACTCCCCCCATTTAAAGACACATTCCCCACTTTCATTCATAATAGTAACACATATTGAATTTCCATATGCTATTAGATTTATTGTTTTAAAATGTCAAAGAAAATGTCTTTCCTTATGTTCTGCTTCTTTCTACTACTGTCCAGCTTATCGAAGCACTCACCACTCTCAAACCTCTTTACCTCAAAATAAATGCATTAAAACACCATTTACTTTAAGGTCATTATACTTTCTACATCTTTCTCTTCAGTCTCCCCTCCAGTACTACAAACCTCTCTACACTCCTCTTCTACACTACTGACCCATAGACTCCTCATCCCATTCTATACATACGCAATTCTGCCACTATAGCTGGCATCTATCAAGCATTAGATGCCCCCTAAAAGTTTTCAAATTCCTCATAAAATTTACACCCATACTACTCCTCTTACTCTTACGTAGCAATTTTGAGTCTAACCCAGGCCAAAACACCTTGTCCTGCTTCCTTATTAATGCACAAAGCATTCAAAATAAAATAGACCGACTAAGCACTCTTATCTCTATTCATAATCCCCAAATCATTGCAATCACCGAATCCTGGCTTATACCAGAAGATCTCATCATACACCACTTATTCCCAGGCTATGATACTTTCTTGATGCCAGGAGAGGGTTAAAACAAGGAAGAGGTGCTCTCTTTCTTTCCAATTAAGACATCAACATACAACTCCTTGCTCAGTGCAAAGCCTCCTCATATTCCCTTCCAAACTGGTTACTAACACAAATCCATTCTCCATTTAGCTCTCTGATTCTTCTAGCTGTTGCCTCTCTCCCTTCTCCTGCTTCATTACAAAAGCTTAATAATCTACTCAAGGACTTAACCTCGTTCGGTTTAGAGCATCAAAAATATAATTCTTCTTCATGACTTTAACCATTGCCTCACTGGCCCCTCACAAAACTGCATACTTGAACTTCTCAATGTATTTACTCTCACACAACTTATTTCTGAATCCTCAGGACATGTCTTTCCTCATCACATCACTCACTGCTTGATCTAATAATGACACATAATGCCTCACTTATTTCTCATATCTCTATCAACTCTCCCAACCCAAGTGATCAATGCTGTATAAGCTTCAACATCCACTTTGATTACAAAAAGTCCCCTCCAAAACTCATTGCATTCCAACATATATCGCAAGTAAATATTGCCAAACTAAAAACATATCTATCCTCTCTCAGCTGGGACCCTATGGTCTCCTCCTGAGACTTTTAACAATGCTGACCAACTCTTCACCCAACTTCTCTGCAAGCTACAATACTCATTCTTCCATATAGTCACAAGACTATACAAGCCCAAGAAAAACACCAGACTCACTTAAAAACTGAAAACCCTCCTACTTCTTAGAGACAAAGCATGACACTCCTGTAAGTCTGATCCAACACATTCTGCCAGACAACAATACAACCTCCTCAGAAACCTGTCCAAACAAGCAATTAGATATCATAAGAGCCATCGTATGAGAACACGGCAAGCAAACCTTTTCACACCCCTGAACAATTCTGAGCAGAGGTCAACAGATCCTCAAGCTCCTCCCAAAGCTCACTCTTCCTCCTCTTCTCTCTCATCCTCAGACGTTCATACTCACTTCTCCACCCTCTCCTCCATCAGCTCACATACATCATTCCTTCCCTCAAGCTCTCCCTCACTTCCCCCTTATACCCCCCTCTTCTATTTGGAAAAGATCATAACCAAAGATATTTTACCTCTCCTCAAAAATGTAATACTTGACTTGCCTGAAGGGACAGACACTCTTTTCCCTGGTTTATATTCCAATGTAGTTACTTCTCTGCTATATATCAACAGCCTTTGCTTAACTCAAAATTGTATGTGCAGTATATGGAAAACAACAAAAATCATACCTTTCTCCAAATATCCAACCCCAAGCTACCCAGTGATTATTGCCCAATCTCCGTCCTCCCAACCCTTGGAAAAAATCTTAGACAAACTGCTCTGTAATCAATTCTCAAACTACATAATTCAATATTACCTTCCCTCTTACAAGCAAGATGTTTTCTGGTCTGGCCACAGCATTTCCACTGCACTTTGAACCATCACTGATCACGCCCTTTAGCTATGGACAAAGGCCTCCTTACTAGACCCATGTTTACAGACCTTACCAGAACCTTTGGCTTGGTTGACCACCCAATCCTTTTTAACCACCTCACTGACATTGGGACTAGCCCTGATGTTATTCCCTGGTTCGAAAATTATCTGTCTAACTGACATTTCTCAGTAAGTTTTAACAAGAGTACATAAGCCACCACTCCCTTACTTAAAGGAGTCCCTCAATGAATTATACTTGCCCCTCTTCTTTTCTCCACTTTTATATACAAGCTTACATTTGACTTTCCCCAACTTACTATCTTACTATATGAAAATGACATGGTTATTTTCCACACCAGCCTCACAACTCACTCAGTTCAACATGATCTGCAAAACAATTTCCTCTCCCTCATTAACTGGCTCAGTATAAAAAAACATAACTTAACATCTTAAAAACTAAAACTATGCTCTTCAGAACCTCTATCAAAAGGCAAAAGAACCCCAACTAATTTCTTATCCTTGATCACTATAATAATGCCACTGAGCTGGTTAACTCCTTCAGATACCTAGGAGTCTGGCTTGATCCCTCACTGACTTCCACCATCATCTTGAAAACACCTGGCCAAAGATAAACTTCCTAGTCTTTTGCACCAACAAAATCTCCTCTTTCCTCTCCAGTCCAACAAGAAATGCTATTGGCAAAGGGATTCTTCAAGCACAACTTGAATACTGCCAATTTCTAGTAACATCTACCCCCAAACAACTATACCACCATCTGAACAATCTCCAACCCCATCTGCTGCTTCATTACCCTTTCCCCAAAGTATAAACACCACTGTCATACACTAGCCACTTCAGCAACTTGCCAATCTACTCCATGGCTAACTTTTCTGGCCCTTCTCTTTCCTCTACCTTACTTAGACAACCTTTGTCATATAACCTTAGCTCTCATAGCCACTCAGAGCCTCTCTTGCAAACACTTAAAACCAGCCTGCAGGGCTTTTACCACTCACTTTCTACCATTGGACCCTAGCTCTGGGGGGGAATCTTCCCTCAAATCTTAAAGACCTCCCTAACTACTCCTTTTTTGAGGCAAAACTTAAAGAACATTTCACAGTACAAGCTGCTTGTAAATGCTCTGCTTCAGGTCACATGACCTAGTCTCCTTATTCTCCGACACATAGTGCCTATTGTTTTCACTACAGTATCTCTTCCTCTAACTCCTAACATATCACTACTCTAACTCATGTAAATATTGTACATAGTGGTTTCTGTTGGCTACCTTCTTAATCATTTCTCCAGTTGTATATTAACCATACCTTTGTTTATAGTGTGCTCTTTTCTTGT